>NC_056726.1:1193420571-1193720571 GCF_019279795.1 Protopterus annectens
AAAATGACATCATTTCCTGAAACATAATTTCCTGAAACATCATTTCCCGAAACATTAATTCCTGAAACATCATTTCCTGAAACAACCTTACCTCAATTTAAAGTAAAAGAACATAAAATGTAAAGTGTAAACTACATAAATCTATTCATAGATACTATGTTAAATTATTTTCTCGTGAAATTCAGTATATTTTTTATCTTAATAAAACTTTAAGTTTTAAAGTGCTCCTGATAGAGATTTCATCATTTAAACCTGGTGGGACCAAAGCATTTAATTTCAACTGCCATAAAACTTCTTTTTCTTCAAGTTTTAGGCTAGTTGGTCCCCCTCTTTCATTCTCAGATACTTTTTCAATAGCCATGAATAAAAATTCATGCTCAGGGAATGATAAAATGTGCCTAGCTAGGGCATTGGTAGTGTTCCCTTTGTTAATTGCATAGTAGTGTTCATAAATTCTGTTTTTCAGTGGTCTATCAGTTTTCCCTATATTAAAGGCCTGGCATTTAGAGCACAAACTAAGATAGACCACCCCCCTAGTGTTACAATTAAACTTCCCATTGATGTAAAACTTTTTTCCTTTTACTGTAAATGAGTTACTCACTTTTATATACTTGCACCAATGACAATTGTCACATTTGAACATCCCTTTATGTGGGCGGTGCACATTGGAAATATTATTTTCCAAAAGTGCTTTCAAATTACATCCCTTACGAAAAACCACTTGAGGATGTTCATTAATGTGTTTACTAATTGATTGATCTTCTGATAAATAACACCAATTTTTGAAAATAATAGTTTTTAAAGATGGAGCATCCAAAGAAAATGTGGTAATAAAACTAGATGCAAATAAACCCTCTTTCTCAAAGCTCTTTACATTATTAAAGTCATGTAAAAGTGGGCAATCAAAAGAGGTGGTCAAATCATCTGACAAGTCCACTCTAGATTCAATAGTTGTTTCATTCTCTTTTAACTGTAAAATTGGTTTAAATAAACCACTTGCCCTTTTATTCTTCACCTCTTCAATAAGTTCACCCACCAATCTAGGTGGGTACCCACGTTTCATGAACATATCTTTTAACAACATACATTCTTGAAAAAAGTCATCCTCCAAAATCACCATCCTGGCAGCCCTAACGAGTTGTCCTTTCATCACACCACTTTTCTGGTGGTAAGGATGGCAACTGGAGAAATGCAAAAATGCATTAGAATATGTGGATTTCCTAAAAATCTTGGAAGTAAAACTATTTTTCTTAATATTCTTTGTTAGTTCCACATCCAAGAATGAAATCCATTCTGTTTGGAATTCCCATGTAAATTTCAAAAAATTGGTGTATTTAGTAATTTGTTCAACAAAGGTAGTGGCAGAGGTGATATCTCCTCTCCACAAAATGAATATATCATCCAAGTAACGGGTGTACCATGCGGTCCTCTCCTGAAAGATAGTGTCAACAAACAAATAATTATTTTCCCAAAAAGCCATAACAGCATTAGCAAAAGTTGCTCCACAGGGGGATCCCATGGCTACACCCGTTTTCTGGAGGTAAAATTGTTTGTTGAACAAAAAGTAATTATTATTAAGGACTAGTTCCAATAAGTATATGATTAAATCAATACTTTGTCCTTCTACCTGTTTTTCTAAAAGGAAGTCTCTCACCCATTCACATCCAAGTTCTTGTGGAATAGATGTATAAAGGTCACAAACATCAATTGTAAAAAAATTAAGGGCCTCATCAAAAAGGAAGTTATTAATCATTTGAAAAAAATCCCATGAGTCTTTGCAAATCTGCACCTCATTTTTCCAGGCCTCCTTAAGTTTACAATCAACAAATTTAGCACATCCATATGTGATAGATTGTCTCCCATCAATGATGGGACGAAAGGGTGGTTTTTGCAAATTTTTGTGTATTTTTGGTAACCCAAAAAGGGTCGGGGTAATTGGATAAATGATTTCCAAATAATTCATAAGGTCCAAATCAATATGGCCTTCAATGAACAAATCTTTGATGAACCCAGTGATCCTACGGTAAGCTCCATTCATCTCATTAAGAGACACTTGCATGTAAGCTTCACTGTCAAGTAATGACTCCATGTTCAATACATAATCTTCCCTGTTCATGAAGACCAACCCACCCCCTTTATCTGGTTTCATAATATGAATGTTTGCAAATTTCAACCCCTGTAATGCATCTTTCTCAGTTTGGGTAAAGTTATTGTAAAAAATGTTACTAGGACAGTATGTTCCCATAAGTGACCTAAAATTATTTTCACATATTTTTTCAAAAAGAGCAATAGTGGGGTGCAACACAGGGTTAAAGATGCTGGCGACTCTAAAATCTTTCGTGAGACTCGAATTACTACCTAAAAGAACATTTAAATTCAGTTTCCTTGTAAATGTTTTCAAGTCAATCAATGTTCTTTCCAAATTACTCCTAAAAGTGGGAACAAAAGAAAGCCCTCTAGCTAAAATCTCTATGAGTGCAGAGTCAGGAAGAAAAGAGGAATAATTATAAATTTTAAAATCATTAGAACTGTTACAAAGAATACATAAATTATTTTGTTCAATTTCTTTAGAAAAAATAAAATTAAAGTCACTTGGAGAGATTATCTCCTCTTCCTGTTCTGTTTCTTCCTCTTCCACTGACTTTGATACTGGACTTGATTTCGTTGCCCCCCAGTGTTCGCATTTCTGTGGGTTTGAAAACCCTGATTCTGTTCTTGATTCTTAACACTGTTAGAGTCAGAACTGTTGTTCCTATTTTTACTCACAAGTCTCTCACTTCTTTTAACTGGTGAACTCATTACAGTTGCATCAAATGGTATATTATTGTTGCCAAGTCCAATGAATGTATCCCCTGAGGAGGTCTGGTCATAGTCAATGTTCTTACCTTTCTTTAAAAAATTCGAGGGAAGTGAGGGGTAAGCAACACCCTTTTCGTATGCAGTAGAGTCCCTATTTAGTTTCTTGACCTTGTTTTCTTTTATCTTTGATAAAGCACTCTCCATACTCGAAAAAATTCGAAGAAAGTCAAATTTATACCGCGGAAACTCGATGTTCAACCTAATGCTGTTATCTAAGTCCGCCAGTTCTTTTTTAAAAACCTCTATTTGTTGACCATAGTCTTTAATTAAACATTCAATCAGTTCAATACCCTGTTTGTCAAAAAGGCAAAGTAATTCTTTATGAAATGGAGAATTGGCAATCAGGCCTGTTGGAAATCTCCATTGTCTAAGTCCCTTTGGGATTTGTTTTCTTTTTACACACTCAGCTAGATACTGAACCTCTATCTGTAGCTTCTTAAATTTAAAAAGTTTGAAATCAAACAATTTCAGTTTATTAGATAAGGAGTCCTTGTATTCAACGGAAACCCTACTGTTGTTATTGCTGAAGCTACTACTGGTAAAACAAGCTGGTTCTTTAAGCCAGTCATTTAATGATGGTAGAGAATTAGGCGCACTTACTACATTGACATTTGTTGTGTTAGAAATAAGACTTTCACTCGCTCCATTCGGGTCATGTGCCTGGATGATGATATTTCAGGAAATTATGTTTCAGGAAATGATGTTTCAGGAAATGATGTCACTTTTTTTAAAGTATTTAAGGGTTGATTTTTTGTTTGTAAATTGTCTGAAGAAGTTTACATATTTTTAGTAAACGAAAGCGCTAACATACAGTTTTTGTTTCCTAGCATGGTGCTTTTTCCATGTTTTATTTTTTATATATTATGCTAATGCTTGAAGCATGTTTAACAAATTTGAGGAATTTACAACAGTTTGTTGCAGTTATAACTTTGAGATCTTGGTCATAACTGAGCCACGACAGTGTAAATGATTAGTATCATTTGGTTACCAGAATATAAAAGTTTAATGCATAATGAGTTGAGGGTTGGCATAATCGTTAAGATGTTTACCTCACAGACACAAAGTATAAGGTTCGACTCTCATCTCTGAGGGGAAATTGGCTAGGCTTGCAATGGTAGCTACCTTAGTATTCACTTCTGAGAGACATGGTGGATTGGCAGTTACATTTAAATACGAGAACTTGTCTTCTAAACTAATTATGTTCTATATAAACATCAGGTATCACATCCCTCTGCTAAGTTTAGGTTTACTGTCATAGATAGAATATATAAACCAAATACTTCTTCAGAATATTTACATGATCTTTGGGATTTTAAGGAAAAATGTGGATCATTACATTAGGTGGCTTATTTTCTCCATGACTGAATGAACAATTGTGATTGGATAATTATGTAGTGCACTGTTGGGCTGTGGTGTGTGTGTGTGTGTGTGTGTGTGTGTGTGTGTGTGTGTGTGTGTGTGTGTGTGTGTATATAAATATATATATATATATATATATATATATATATATATATTGATTGTAACATAATTTGCTATACAGCACTGATGAAGGCTTTATGTTGAAACCAGTATGCTTTATCACCCTTTGGATGTCAGTTTTTTTGTATAATCATTTAACTTTTTTATTAAAATTGTTTTTTGTGGAATTCAGTGCTGGCTTATTTGATTTGTGATTCATTGCTTTAGTGGGGCTGTGCACTTTGCCGTACATGCATGGGACCTGTTGTTTATGTTTCCAACATGGCTCATTTCTCCCTGCGCCAAGGTGGTTCCACTTTTCAGATAGAGTTTTTAAATGCAGTAATTTGGATGGTTAGCTTTGGAACATAGTTTTGGGTTGGTTACTCATCTATGAATTTGATATTTGATGATATATGTCACACCACAATTGGAATTATAAGTCTACATTGTCAGCCACTGGCAGGTATGGTTCTTGGGGCTTGAATGCATTTCAATTGAGACTGGATATTTGCTACTTGTGACTATTGAAGTAAATGTGATCTACAGCAAATAAAACTGTTTGCAGTGGTGTTTTGGGGCTCAATGATTTTGTTTTTTTTTTAGGATATATTTATTAGGCATACTATTATTGTATGTGGCCATACATTTCAGTTTGGACCTCAATTTATAACTGCCAATGGACATCCATATTTGATTTTTTCATCTGCTTGGACATAGTGGTTTCCACATTTGGGCTTCATGGACATTCCATGAATATTTGGGAACATTGTATTGGGTTGCAATTCATACTGGTCTTTGCTTCAAACTTTTTGCAATTTTCAATGTTCTTTTATACATGATTTTGAATGTCGTTGGTGTGGATTGACTAAAGGACTTTCATATGAACATTGACATTAATACAAAGTAAGTTTGGGGCTATATGATCCTAATAGCTATTGTTTGCTTCCATCTTTATAAACGTGGGGTATTTTGCATTATTTTACAGCTGCCAATATACATTTATGTAAAAAAGTTTTTGGTTTCACTTGGCATAACTGATTCAAAGCGTCTGTTTTATGCACATTTATTGAACATTTGAGAACATTTTAGGTCGTCATTTTTTACTGGTTTTGGCCTTATTTTTTGTAATGTTCATTAATGCATGATTGTGAATGGTGTGGGTGTGTACCTATCAAATGATTCTTATTTGGACATGTCTATTGCCACAAAGTGATTTTGGGGGCTACATTCTTTCAATAGCTATTGCTTGTGTTTATATTCTCACAAACATTGGCTATTTGGCGACATACTCATGTTTTTGGAATATAGGTTCCCTTATATAAAAATTGACAGTTTGGTTTGGGATTTATTTATGTAATACCAAGACTGTTTGTGTATATTTTCTAAGTATTAGGTACACTACTTATTCACAGAATTGGGGGTTTGAATATATGCTAGGTCATTTTGGAAATTACAATCATACAAATAGTGTGTTCAGGTAACACAGTTGGGTTTGACTTAGAGCGTTCACATATTTCTCTCTCATTTTACCACCAGTGGTGCATGGTTTATAAACTATTGGTTTATGAAAGGGCTTTTATTTTTAGGGGCCCATTAATACACATTAAAAATGTGTTATATAAAAATAGATTTGGTTGTATTATTAGATGCAGAAGCAAAAGCTGAGATCTGGAAGTGTTGGTTGATGTATGGCTCCATATTGGAGTGGTTTCACAGTATATGTTAAGAAATTCATGAACAAATTCATCTTTATGTGAAATGTTCATTTAAAGGCTGGACGAAGAAGCGAATGCTGACGTCCTATAGCTTTTGGAGTACACACATAAAGAGTGTTCTTTTGGAGTGCTACATGTTATTTTTTTGTATAAGATAGTTTGAATGACAATTTGGTATATAATTTTTTTTTTATGTATGGGTGATTACCTTTCTAGGTTTTTATGATATTTCTGTTATTTATGATTGACAGGTGGTATACTGACATAGGGTATGTGAAAGCTTCAACTCTCCAATTTCACAAGTGTTTCAAATATTATACTTAAAACTGAATGTTCTGATTTTTATGCATTGCATTCCAAACTAGCTAGTTATTTTTGGAATCAGTGTTCTATATTGTTATATTTTTATAGTTGTAAGTTTAGATTTTTTGGACATTATAAGAGCAATAACATGGATTTGATCAATATTACTCGTGGCCTTTTGGCTGATAGAGATGATATAAACATTTGTGATGCTTGTATATCCTCAACCAAAGAGGGAGCTGGGGATTCAGTCCAGTTTGACTCTTGCAAAGACCTTTTTACTGAGTTAACTAATGAAATGAAATAAATGAGAATTCAGATTTGGCATCTTAGATTATTTAAAGCATATTCAAACAACAACATTACCCCATGAAGTTTGAGAGTCAGGACACAGCCATTTGTTAAGGGAGTGGATGAAACATTGTTAACTCAATGGCAACAAGTGCAACATAAATCTTCTATGGGTTTTGTAAAGATTTTGATCGAATTCTATGAACGTAGAATTATATCTTTGTCTGGGAGTTTAGGGGAACTATGCACTAAATTGCAAGAATATAAAAATCATGATATGTATCAAGAACAGGTCTCTGCACTGTCAGGATGTCTGATACAAACAGGATTTGAAAGCCAGAATGATTAAGAAGTTCCAGAGAGATGTTAGAGACTATTCCACTGGTAAACCATTTGCGCTTAAGAAAACAGTTCAGTTTAACAATAAATAAGGCTCATCCCAGCCTAATTTTAAAAGGAAAAGAAAGATATCTATATTGAAAAATACAAAATCTATATCAGATGCATCAGGGGATGATTTTATTGCAATACAGATAGTGAAGGAACAGTTTTAAAAAGTTCTCCACCTGTCAAAAAGGACAATGTTGGTTTACCTTTAGGTGATCCAGGTGGGGAGGGAGGAAACATAGAGGAAACAGAAACACGTTTGCAAGCCATGTTGGCAGTGTTAACACGCAAATAGATGATTGTTTGAATGTTCATAATATTTCATCCTTAGAACTTACACAAGTAGAACAGAAATTGTTGAATAAAGGTATGGGTTTTCTCCCCAAGTTCATGGTGTCAAAATTTTCTTTTGCACAAAACATCAGTTTTTGTCGCAAATTAAATTTAAAATGATATTTTGCAGATTCTGAGCCATATGATGAAAATCTAAATAATTTCAGGTTTAAGACTTTTAATTTTGTATCTCCCATGAATAAAAATGCAGCTATTTTTCAAAATGTGGTATTGAGAAAGAGTTACATTTTTTAAATATTAAAAATGTAGAACATTTTCAGGATAATATCACTAGGAAGGAACGCATGGCTCTATGTAGTTTGAGTAAGAATAAGGATGTAGTTATTAACCAGGCAGATAAAGATCGAGCAGTGGTCATCTGGGATTGGCATATGTATCATAATGAAGCCTTTTGTCAACTTTCAGATCAACAATATTACCAATATATGGATTTGGATCCTACTAATATTTTCAAAGATGAAATTTACAATTTTTAACTTTAGCTTGTGAAGAAGGCATTATATCCAAGCATGATAAATACTATCTCAAGGTAGTGAATCCTGCTAAACAAATTTTTATATGCTACCTAAAATACACAAAAACTATGAAAAACGTCTGGGCAGACCTATAGTGTCAGGGCGAGGCTCCTTAATGGAACCCCTATCTGAATATTTAACCAAATATTTGAAACCATTGTTGACACATGTTAGAGTGCGGATTCAAGATACCACACAATTTTTGAATATCATAAATAATACACAGTTGGAAAAGGGTTGGTTACTGTGCACCTTAGATGTCAGTGCACTTTACACAAATATCCCACATTGAACTTGTTTATTAGCATTGGATTTTTGGCTTTCTCAAGTCCCCCTTTATCTGCCTGGATTCAATACATTTCTTCAGTGCTTAACAGAGCACATGCTTAATAAAATGTTTTTTTTATTTTGACAATGTTTTTTATTTACAACTCAATGGTACTGCCATGGGAGCATCTTTCACTCCCATTTATGCAGACTTGTTCATGGCCTATGTTGAACATCATTTAATATAGGATGTTGACCACAATTTATATTTAAGGGAAATAGATATTTGGCGAAAGCTACTTGGATGATTGTTGGCTAATATGGAGGTCAGCTGAGCATTATTTATTTGAGTTTGCTGAGTATCTCAATGAAAACAAATGGGGAATTCAATTTACAGTGAATTACCATTGGGAGGGTGTGACTTTTTTATATGTAGAGGTGAAAGTATTAAAATATGGTGCATTTAGTAGTAATGTTTATAGGAAATATCCCCAGTTCAAATGCTTCCAGTTGCCACCTCCCCATGTTATTAAGAATATTCCAAAGACTCAATTTTTAAGACTAAAAAGAATAAGTTCCACTGCAGAGAGTTACAATATTCAGACATGTGATATGGCCTGTAGATTTTATGAACGAGGCTATTGTAAATATGATGTTGATTTAGCTAGTAAGAAGGTCCATGACATTAATAGACAGCAGACTCTTTTATATAAAGACAAAAGTTCTAAATCTGATTCTTATCTTATATTTATTATGGAATTTGGGAGCAATACCACATACTTACAAGATATTATACATAAACATTAAGATATCTTATATATGGAGGAGAGATTAGCTTAGTTTTTGCCATTTAGATGCAGGTTTGGATATAGAAGGGGAAAAAACTTGGGGGGCTGGTTTAACCATTATAAAAAGGGTAAGATGGTATACAACAGTCTGCAAACTACATTACTAGGAGGCCCAGAAATGGGCAGTTTTCCATGTGTACACTGCAGGTTTCCATAGTTTCATAGTTTATAGTTTAGTACTGGGCTATCTGCCCTGGGGCATTTATAAGCCTAGCCATAGTGATGTGGCTTTCGCCACCCCATGTAATGGTACAAAAGTGTACAGAATAGATTTAGAATACTGTGCCTCTGTCTAGTATTGACACAGTGAAGACCCCCTTACATAATAGAATTAGTTTACTGTGCCTCTGTCTAGTGTACAGAATAGATTTAGAATACTGTGCCTCTGTCTAGTAGTGACACAGTGAAGACCCCCTTACATAATAGACTTAGTTTACTGTGCCTCTGTCTAGTAGTGACACAGAGATAACCCCTGGGGTAAACCTACGATCTCCCATCCACTCGTCAAGATTTCTCTTGAAGAGAGTCAGTGAGGGGCTCTGCCTAGCATGAACTGTGATTCTGTTCCAGAGTATGGGTGGAAACTGATAACTGCAAAAGAAACACATTAAATGCCTGCCAGATATGGAAAATATAAAAAATACAGTTGTGCATGTGGAACAGGGTAAAGATATTAAATTGTTCAAACCAGCATGAATAATAAATAATTGAATGATCTTTTCCCTGGCAGAATATTAAGGGACTTTAAATATCTATAAATATCTGAAAGCCTATATCTGCTTAATCTGGAAGCAGTGATTTTTTTTCCCTGTCAGAAGTAATATTTTTTTAGTTTATTATTTATTTATTTATTTTCGCATAAAATCACCACAAACCAAGAGACCATCAGCATACAACAAATAAGATTAATCCAATTATAAATCATTATCTACAAAATATACATTAAAATTAACCTCAAATGCCCTCTGCTTTAATTTTATTTTTTCTGGTTGAACTATCAGCACTGAATCACAAATCAAACAGGCCAGCACTGAATTCCACAAAAAAAAAAAAACTTTTAATAAAAAAATTAAATGGGCATGAGTACCCATAAATTAATATCCAAAAACACTGACACCCAAACTGTGAGAAAGCATACAGGTTTCAACATAAAGCCTTCATCAGTGCTGTATAGCAAATTATGTTACAATCATGTATGTATATATATATATATATATATATATATATATATATATATATATATATATATATATATATATCTACACACACACACACACACACACACACACACACACACACACACACACACACACCACAGCCCAACAGTGCACTACATAATTATCCAATCACAATTGTTCATTGAGTCCTGGAGAAATAAGCCACCTAATGTAATGATCCACATTTTTTAGCATGGTCCCTAAACAAAGTTTATTCACTTCCTTTAATTGTCATAAAGTATATGATATAAGTGTTTTTGGAAATTGTAGTAGTGATTTGGTGGTTTATTTGGTGAATTGTATTTGTCCTGCCTTTTATGTCGGGCAAACTTCTTGTCCATTCAAACTTAGAATATCAGAACATATGAGTGACATTAAATGTCATAAAAACACAAATGCACTGTATAAACATCAGGTATCCCATCCCTCTGCTAGGTTTAGGTTTACAGTCATAGACAGAATATATAACCCAAACACTTCTTCAGAAAATGTACATTCTCTTTTGGATTATATGGAAAAAAATGTGGATCATTACATTAGGTGGCTTATTTTCTCCAGGACTCAATGAACAATTGTGATTGGATAATTATGTAGTGCACTGTTGGGCTGTGGTGTGTGTATGTGTGTGTGTGTGTGTGTGTGTGTGTGTGTGTGTGTATATATCTATATATATATATATATATATATATATATATATATATATATATATATATATATATATATATATATATACATGATTGTAACATAATTTGCTATACAGCACTGATGAAGGCTTTATGCTGAAACCTGTATGCTTTCTCACGGTTTGGGTGTCAGTGTTTTTGTATATTCATTTATGGGTACTCATGCCCATTTAATTTTTTTATTAAAAGTTTTTTTTTTTTGTGGAATTCAGTGCTTGCCTGTTTGATTTGTGATTCAGTGCTGATAGTTCAACCAGAAAAAATAAAATTAAAGCAGAGGGCATTTGAGGTTAATTTTAATGTATATTTTGTAGATAATGATTTATAATTGGATTAATCTTATTTGTTGTATGCTGATGGTCTCTTGGTTTGTGGTGATTTTATGTGAAAATAAATAAATAAATAAATAATAAACTAAAAAAAAATATTATTTTTGACAGGGAAAAAAATCACTGTTTCCAGATTAAGCAGATATAGGTTTTTAGATATTTATAGATATTTAAAGTCACTTAATATTCTGCCAGGGAAAAGATCATTCAATTATTTATTATTCATGCTGGTTTGAACAATTTAATATCTTTACCCTGTTCCACATGTACAACTGTATCATTTTATATTTTCCATATCTGTCAGGCATTTAATGTGTTTCTTTTGCAGTTATCAGTTTCCAAAGGCTTTACTGTTTAATAAATGTTTGGGCAATTTTTGCTTTAAACATGAAACAGACATGAAAAAATCAAATTTTGCTTTAATCATGAAACAGATGTGATACAATCTTGGACTGATTTCACCATTAAAAAAGAAAATTTTGATAGTTATGGATTCCATCTTAGTTATTAAGGAGAAAAGCTTTGAGCAATAAAATCCTCAAGATGTTCCAGAATTGTTTTAGACTTCTATCAGCAGATACTAATAGAAGAAGGCTTAACCATGTAAATTATGAGTTTAGAATATATTATGCTAATGCTTGAAGCATGTTTAACAAATTTGAGGAATTTACAACAATTTGTTGCAGTTATAACTTTGACATCTTGGTCATAACGGAGCCACAACAGTGAAAATGATTAGTATCATTTGGTTACCAGAATATAACATTTTAATGCATAATGAGTTGAGGGTTGGCATAATCTTTAAGATGTTTACCTCACAGACACAAGGTATAAGGTTCGACTATCATCTTTGAAGGAAATTGGCTTGGCTTGCAATGGTAGCTAGCTTAGTACTTACCTCTGAGATACATGGTAGAGAGGCAGTTACATTTAGATATGAGAACTTGTCTTCTACACTAATTATGTCTGACCCCTACCAATGAGTTTCCTATGGTAGAATTAATGAAGAATTATACTAGATCTGGTTTAAATATCATCATTTGATCAAGTGGAATTTATAGACAGTCTTTTCTTTAACATCTGGATTCAGATAAAGTCATAGCTTTAGGAGATTTTAACTTCCTAATTATTAACTAGCTTAAGGGAATTTATAGTTGTGCTGTTGAGAAGGAGTCCATGACATATTTGTACAGAGAAACTATATATAACTAATTCACTTTTATGCAAGAGAACATGGCATCTTGGACATATTACTAACCAATATTCCTGAAAAAAAAATAACTAGATTAAATCCATTACTTAACCCTGACAATATTTATTTCTGTTTTTCTGTCACATTTGACCTGGAAAGGATCTAAAATTATATGATTAGGTATGAACAAAAAAAAATATCGCCTGACACTATCATTACTGACATTACATCAATATATGAAGTTATTACTACAGGCATTGATGCGACTCAAAATGGGGATGGTTTTGAGCTCTATCACACTTCTTCTGTGGGAAAAAATTAAGAATATTATAAAAAATTTAGGGGACTATATTAAAACCACAGTGAAAAAAATCATGACAAATTGTTAAAGGATGAAAAAAGAAATTTGCTATTTATATATAACATATCTTTTGCAAAGAAAGCCTAACTTCTTGTTTATAAAAAAAATTGAAAAAAAAAGTTTAAAAATGGCTAAAGAAAGTTTTGAAAACAAGTCATGTGGAGCAAGAAATACTATTTTTCCTGTGTAAATCATAGAAACAGGAAAAAGTTCAAGGGTATTGGTTCAATATTTGACAACAACACTATGTTATATGATGGTCCCGCGTTAGCACAAACATTTAATAAGTATTTTTCAAGTTTAAGCTCAAAACAAATAATAATGTTTGTAAATCCTTCTGCTAATGATACAGCTGCAGTTATCCATCATATTTTCTTTAGTGACAGTGTAACAAATATTTAGTTGGACTAAGTGAACTGAGCAGTACAGGCCCAGGCAATATATCAGGCTGTTTCTTGGTTAAAATAAGGAAACTTATTTTACCCTACTTAACATTCCTACTTAAACAGTTTTTGACCCATGATTTTGTTCTAGTATATTGGAAATTGACAAATATCATACCAGTTCACAAGAAAGGTGCTATAAATGTAATTAAAAGTTTTAGACAAATCAGCCTAACATCACTTATAAGTGAAACTGTTGATAGGTGTGTATTTGCAAATATGGAGTCCAATTGTAACCTTTAGACTATTGTCTTTTTGTCTCAACTAGGGTTTGTTAGAAATGTATATACCTTTCTCAACTTGCTAAACTTCTATGACCCCATTCAGCATGGCATTAGGTCAGGGACTAATTGTGTTTGTCAGCTACCTAGATCTTTCTAAAGTCATTAATAGAATTCCACATCAGATTATCAGAGATTCCTTGAAGAGGCACTGCATAAATCCATATATTCACAATTATCATTTTGTTTCAGAGGTACGTACAAGGCTAGCTGTTCTTGCAGGCAATTTTAAGCCTATCCAGTTTCCCCTTTGGTGCTTGAATTAACCTATCCCATTTGTTGTTAGATTGTCTTTACCCATCCTATGGTTTATAATTATACATTACCCTTAGTGTGAATAACTCAGATTATACCATACAAAAAATCCTTGAAACCGTGGACAATGACTACCACCTTGAGTTTCACATTTTACACCCAAACATTCAAAAATTAGCTAGCCATACTCTCATTAAGCCTGTCTCAGTTTTCATTCTATCATTTCATAGGTATGAAAGACACTTTTAACCATACACCATTGAAATAACACATACTTACATTATTCCACTGCACTAAGTGATAAAATTATACTGCCTAAGATGGGACTCAACCCCACACTCCCTAACATAGAAGAACAATGCCTTGTCCATTAGGCCACTCAATTACTGTTGTTGCAGGTTAGACAAATGCAACCACTAGTGTACCCTATGTTTCTACACCCAAAGTGTCCCTATTTTTGAGCCTTTGCCCCCCCCTCCTATTTTGTCAGGCTTTGTCCAGATTTCTTGCACTAAGAAGTTGACAGGTATGCAACCCATTATTGCTACCTAACACTAATACTAATTGTGACAAGTGTAGGTACCTATTTGAAACAGAGGAAAGCATCTCATGTCACCTGGTTATCAGAACTCATTATGGCCCTATGCTAGAATAGCACAGCACTATTATTAAGTTCACATGTGCTGAGGTACTAACAAAATCTCTTTCTAAGTCTACTAGGCAGTGAATAAGAGAGCTAAACCAATTCCATCTCAACTACTACACTTATAACAGCTCCCAGTGGATAATTTGAACTTTGGCTGTTTCCTGTTTTTCCGCTTTAATAAGCCTGTGCTTGAACCAGTTTGCTCTTGTTTGCTCAAAGTTGCATTGACTTAGGCCTTCTATCCTGGCAATACTGTTTTCCAAATTTCTGCTGAGAGACTACAAAAGATAAGTAGTTATTTATTTTCTGAATGTTTTGATTAACTAAAACAATATTTGCTGCATATCTGTTTGTTTAAATGGTTCAACTGTATTTTACTGCATTTTTTAAATTGTTTGTTAATTGAATTCTTCTTACAACTGTAATTACTGCTCATCTGCTTGTTTGTTCATTGTCCTTGTTTGCTGCACTTGAAAAACACTAGCATAGACTAGGTTCAGATTTTTTGCTGAATCTAGTACTGTTTCTGACATTTGGAGCTTGTAAAACAGTTAATCTTTTGTCTGGAGAGTCACCCTCCCCATGCCCTCATGGGAGGAAGGTACAGTGTGGTCTGATCTAGCTAGAGTTACTGTTGGAGGGCTCTGTTTAAGTTGTTTTTGATTGGATAATTTGAACTTTGGCTGTTTCCTGTTTTTTACCGCTTTAAAAAGCCTGTGTTTGAACCAGTTTGTATTTGTTCACACCTGTTTGTGCATAGTGCAGCATTGAGCACTACTGCGCAGAGGACTTGCCGGTTACAGATGCCTGCTCTCTAATGTCACAAATATTACCTAAATCAGAGCTATTTGCACCTCAATCTACTAATACTGCCCCTGCTGTATTTCGTCTTCAACTGTTATAGTTAGACCTAGATTATTCCATCGACCATGAACTGTCAGGTTCCCTCCGTTTCTCCTATCAGCCTAGTTGACTTTGGTCTTTTGAGGCAATATAGCAACTGCCTCATGTACACTGACAATGCCCTACTTCAAAATCATTCCTGTACAATTTGTGAGAGATGTACCTACATTATGAATATGGAACACAGCTCTCTCATGCAATAGATAGTGCAGAGTGGGTGTCAGCCTGCCTACCACAACTCCTACTCATGACATACAGCATACACATAGACCAACATATGCAGAAGTACTTGCAAAAAATCTTCCTAAACACCAGAGACCTCCAGAATACATACATACTATTATTTATTATTATTTTACATTGGTTTACAGGGACAGTCCGACTGGACACAGGTCCTTTTTCAGTGGAGGCACGGGGAGAAAAGCTCCACATTAAAAACAATATAAATGATATAAACAACAGTAACACATTAAGGTACAAGTATACATAAATAACAGTATATTAAGGTACAAGTATTCTTATGCATTGTTGTACAAGCTTATTAATACTGGGTAAATACTGTGTTTTTCTACACACATAATGCACTAATATAACGGTGCAAGTGAAATGGCATTGTTATTGCTGGGTACAGTGAGAATTACAGTTTATAGTATGATAGAGTAGAGTTGTGTAGCTCTTGAGGTTAGGGGACAGTGCTAGAGATAGTAAACCAACCATAACACCCAAAAGACACAATACACATAATGACACAAGCACAAGTGTCTCAACATCAAAGCCCAGAAGGCAACGTACATCCATTCCAAATATCTTAGTCATAGGAGACTCTATAGTGAGGCACACAGACATCCCCCTCAACAGGCTGAAAAAGGAGAAAGTCATGATCAGCTAGCTGTCTTTCGTGTGTTAAGATTCATCAAATCATGCAGGCACTCAAGTCTCTCAACAACATGTACCATTATGATTCAGTCATAGTACATGTTGGTGTGAATGACTTGAGACATACCTCCCTGGACTACATGAAGAGACACATGATTGAGTTCTCTGAATAAGTGTCACAGACAGGTGTGTCCCTAGCCTTGAGCAGCATATTACCCTCGCCTAGGATGATACCACAATATAAACAGAAAATGATTGACTTCAATAATTGGCTTAGTTTCTGGTGTCATGCTAAGGTGATCCAGTTTCTGTCAGCTTGAGATGACATGATTGATAGACCGCAATGCCAGAGAGAGTTTTCATCTGTCACCCCTGGATTTTTGGCTACTGGCAAAGGCTTTTGCCACCCTCATAGTGCCTTTTTAGACAGTGTCACAAGAACAAAATTCACAAAGTAAAAATGTCATCAAAACCAACCTACAGGCTATGCTGCTAAATGCTAGGAGTCTTAAAATTAAACTGTACTCACTGGAAGCATTTCTCACCTTGGAAGATGCTGACATCTGTGCAGTCAAAGAAACCTGGTTCAAAGCAGTGAAGAGCATCCCAGCCATACCAAGTTACTCCTCCTACCACACATTCAGACCAGGAATGGAAGGTGTGAAAACTAAAGGAGGCAGTGTATCAATATTCATTTAAGATAAAGAAACCTACAGATTGGTTAAAGAGTATGATTCCCTGGAGTCACTTCAGGTGCAACTAACTGTTAGTAGGACATCTATTCAAGTCATTATCAGCTACAGGACCCCCTCCATGAATCAAGACATCTACTCTGCTTACTTGGATCTACTGGAATCCATCAAGATACAGCCAAGCACCATTGTTCTGGGTGATTTTAATTACTCAACCATCGACTAGGTAAATTACTCATGCTCAAACTCACTTGCCCAAAGGTTCCTTGAGTTCATCAACTCTAATGCCCTGGACCAGCTGGTGGACACCCCAACTAGGGGTGAAAACATCTTGGATCTGGTGCTTACCAATAAGGGAATCCACTGTTTCATCCCCACTGTAAGGTCTACCCTTGTCAGATATGACCACAAATCAGTCTCATTCAAAGCAACTATCACACTGGAAGCCCCCCGCCCCCAGCAGCACCTAAACTAAAAACATCTCCAAAACAGATTATATCAGTCTAAGGGATGGTATAAATAGCTTCACTGCACCTAAACTGGAAACACTCCCTCCTCAGCTTAAACTAGAAAATAAGACTTCTTGTGAAGTCCTCCAAAGCAAAGTATGAATCCAAGTTAGCATCCTCAACTAAGAGCAACCATAAGGCAATCTTCAGTTACATCTGTAGCCTAAACGTTAAGACACAGATTTGTGCAGAACTGGTAGTTATTGATACCACATACACTGAGCCTGTGGACATAGCAAACCTGTTAGCAGACAGATTCTCTGAAAACTTCACTCCCCTATCCCCACCATACATAACCCATGACATTCCCTCCACTTGTCCCCATCTTGTATCTCTAGAGAGCAGGTCATAAATGCCCTCTCTAAGGCCAAAAACACAGCATCCATGGGACCAGATAACATCCCAGGCTGCATACTACATAGGCTCCAATGAGAATTAGCAACATCAATGGGTAGTCTTTTCTATCATAATCTAAGCATCAGCTTCATCCCAGCTGAATGGAAAATAGCCACTGTTATCCCGTTGCACAAGGGTGGTGCTTCTACTGACCTCAGGAAATATAGATCTATTAGCCTGACTAGCCTTACCTGCAAGGCCATGGAGCAAATCATCATGGACCTTATCAACAAAAATATAGGTAATCTCCTAACTTGACCCTACTCAGTTTGGATTTGTCAAAGGGAGATCATGCCTGTTAAACCTGGTGGACTTCTTCAAGAGAATCAACAAAGCTGTGGATGAGAAGAAAACTGTGCATACTGCCATGATCCTACCTGGACTTGACCAAAGCTTTTGACACTATTCCCCACTCAGGCATTATTGGCAAACTCATCCAGCAGGGTTAAGACTCTCATCTCATTAGATGAGTCACTAACTGGCTCACTGATAGAAACCATGTAGTCAAAATAGGGGAATCCACTTCCAACAGCAGACCTGTAGCCAGTGGTGTTCCACAGGGATCAGTCCTGGGACCTCTACTGCTCAGAATCTATTTCTCTGAAGTACAAGCAAAAACTAAAGGTCAGTGGCTGACAAATTTTGCTGACGACTGCAAACTGGGAGTAGTTTTAGAATTCCCAAATGATGTCAACATCGTGAATGAGTGTCTTACACAAACAAATGATTAAAGCTAAAGTCATGGCCTTAAATAAATGCAAAAAAATGTATTATCATCCCTTTCAGTAAAAGTGATGTACTTAACTACCACAAAAATAAAAACACCCTAAGTACACACTCAGCGGTGAAATACATGGGCACACAGGTTGACAGCGACCTTACTTTTGAACACCATGTCTCCACAGTGGTAAGAAGGGCTCATCTCATAAGTAAGGGCATTGCCTCCAGAAAAAAAGAAGTTATAACCTCCTGTGCTCTTCATTCATCAAGCCAATAATTGAGTAAAATGCTCCTTTTTGTATGTACCTTTCCAGGTACCTGCAGCAATTGGAGAGACCACAAAAGCTCCTCAGAAGGAGAATTTAAGGTATTCAGCATCTGTCCTATGTGGATTGGCTAAAATCACTGTCACGTTATTCCATTTCATACAGACTACTCAGAGGCAATCTCTGTCTTGTGTATAATGCAATCTCAGACTCTGCTTTATTGTAAAATGTATATCCATAAGTTCAATGGCTCACTAAAGACCTTAACCTGGTATGTGATTAATAAAATCTGCTGGAGGGACAGATTTGTTTCCCAGAGGTTATCGCACCTGTGGAACAGACTCCTAATTCATGTCAAGCAGAGCACCTCTTTGGCCCTCTTCAAGTGTAATATGGATGACTGGATGGGTAATTGTAAATTCACCCCTGGGGTTCTACCTGTGTTTCTCTTGGGCAGGAACAATAGGTGCTGATCATGGAAACAAGGGCAGAACTTGGTTAGGCTTGTAAAGAACCTAGGGCCATTAGCCTTGTAACTTCCTATGTTCCTATGATCCTATGTATCTCTCATAACGATACCTCTAGCTGCCACTGGGGGTGAGAATTACATAAGCTATATGCCTAAGCCCATAAGGCTACTAGATCATGGTACCACACATGATAACATTGTAGTCAAAGAGAAGTCTGTAATAAGACATACTGATACACCACTCAATTGGCTGAGTAAGGATAGAGGGAAAGTAATTTGTCTCTCAGGTGCCATAATTTGTGTTGTCACCAAGACACTCAGATCCTTTCATCTGAGAATGCATATAATTCAGTCATTGCTCACGTGAGTGAACAACCTTAGTCATTCCACCATGGATGATATAAGCAGACACATGGTTGAGCTCTCAATGTACATTTATAAAGCTGGAAAGAACCTAATGCTGCACAGCATCTTGCCTTCACTGTGAAAGATGTCATGATGCAAACAAACAAATAATTGAGTTCAAAAATTACTCAGTGCCCAATGTAATTCTATAGGGATATATTGTGTTGCCAGTTTGGAGGGGAGGGTCGATGTACAGTTCTGCCTTCTTTGTCAGAGATGTCTTCTGCATGTCGAAGACATTTTCTACTTTCATGTCCCTTTTTAGGCAATGCCAGTCTTCTACACATACAAACCTAACTTCAATCAGTCCCCTCACAAAGAAACGCTGCTCACTGCATAAAGTTATAACAAGATAATATCAGCCAATAAGACTTTACTGACCATTCAAAAATATACACATTTGTATAATTCCAGAATTGTGGTTCCAGTGCAATGAAAGCACTCCTTCTTAAGTGGGGTTTAATATTTAACTCTTGTTCAGAACCCCCCACTTTAAGAGTAGATACTTTTTTTGCAGTGGCTGGTGTGTATTTATTCATTTTTAGCCTTATCACCTGAAAACTAATCCAGCAGAATAACAACCTGCTAATACAGCATAACCTGACATCTAAACGTATGTCCAGCTATCATATTATTGCTAAGAATGGAACCCCTTCCATGGATCTAACAGCTGAAGTCACCCATCTAAACAAAGTACAATTCTTAACTATTTAACTGAATCCATTCCTTCTGTGAAATTTCAACTACCTATCCATAAATTGCCATACACCACAAACAATAATATGCACAGAGGTTTATTTATATCAACACTAACTCTCTGCATCAGAAAGCAGCTTGTCTTATTAAGGACTCAAATCTATGCCAGCTTATTCTTACAAATATAGCACCAATATGCTCTGCATAAGTAGTTGCTCCATTACTAACCACATCAGACAGCTATGCCGCTTTTTTCATAAGGGCCCTACCTAAAATGCTCCGTAATCTTAATGTCTTCAAAGATGTCTGCAGGGCCTACTCCCTGCAATCTCTAATGACCTTGTGAAATTTCAATTTTCTGCATTCCCCTGGATTGCCTACAGCAGCCATGTCTGCTTATATCACTAATTTCTCCTCACAGCTAAACTCCTGCATCAAAGCATCTGCCAAATTATGTTGCAAGTATAATGCCACATTTTGAAACAAACGCCTTTGGGTGAATTATCATATCAGCGAATTTAAAAATAAAAGGACAAATCTTTTGTCACAAGAAATAAACTTATACCTCACAATGATAGAAGTGACCTATCAAATATAATCAAACAACTTAAAGATAAGATCAATTCTTGCAAAGTCAAGTATGAATTAAATATTGCCCCATTATCCAAAGGTAACTGCAAAGCAATTTTAATAATGTTAGGATTCTTGTCAGGATTCTTATAAACATTACTCAGCCCTACACAGGGATGATCTCCAATGGATTCACCTACTTTGATCCCAAGGACATTGCATGCTAGTGGATATATTTAGTTCAAATTTCTGGCCTCCATCTCTTCCCTGTTCATTCCTTTTCTCCTTTCAGTCTGCTCCATACCTATAATTACCACTGAACAAGTCTTAAAAGACTTCTCCAAAACCAAAAATATTAATTGTATAAATCTAGACAACATACCAGGCTGAGTCCTTGTTAGCACTAAACACTGCCTCACTTATTCCTTCTTAAACCTATTCAGTCTTTATCTTTCCATTTAATCTCTCTACTGGGTATGTGACTGAGCCCAGGAGGATGTCTATTCATAAGCTCATAGCTGAAATACTAGGCTAACTGCCCTGATGGGCCATTTTAATGTTAGCCAATAACCTGAGGTCAGAATCAAATCCTGCACCTTGGGGCTATAAGGTGAAAATCTTGTTATACCTCTTCAAAATGCTGGTGCCTCCAATCATTCAGGAAAGTATATATCAGTTAACCTTGCCAGCATCATTTCTAAAGTAGTGGAATCTTTCATTATGAACTCTGTTTAAATAATATTATTTCCAACTTACAAGTCCATGATTGGAAGTAATTTAGCTTTGTGAAAAGTAGTTCCTACTTACTAAATTTGTTAGATATCTTTAAGTACGAAAGTCTCTGAACCACTGAATGATGACTGACTGGTGCATACAGCCTACCTCAGTTTAGACAAGAGCTTTGACATTATTGAGAAACTGGTCCAATTAAATATAAACCCTAAAATAACTCATTGCATAGCAGTCTGGCTGGCAGACAGGACTCAGGCAATCAGGCCTGGTGGCTTACTCTACTTAAAAAAGCAGGTCACCAGTGCCATCCCATGGGGTTCCGATTTAGGCCATTCCTCTTCAGCATACACATTGTGATGTCCAAGCCAATATCAAAACAAAAGTTTCTAGATGATTAATTTTTCTGATGATAAAAAATTCATATGTGTCACTAACTCAACAAATGACATCTACATTCCCACACAAGCACGTGCTGTCAGAATAATGGTTTTAAGCTCAATGCAAAGAATTGAGGTATTATTCTCTTTGGAGTACAAGAGGAGACATGTAGGTTCATAAGTTCATAGGATGATACAAGGCTATTGGCCCAGAAACCCTTAAAAGCCTAGCGAAGAATTTTGCCCATGTTCCCTCAAAGTCAACACCTGTTTCCCCTGTCCAACAGGAATACAGGTGGGAATCCCAGGGGTATATCTTCTGTTTGCCATCCGATCATCCAGGTTTCTCTTAAAGAGAGCTAGAGAGGTATTTTGCTTAGCATGGAAAGGGAGTCTATTTCACAGATGGGGGAGTCTTTGGGACACAAATCTATCCTGCCAACATATTCTATTAATGTCACAGACCAGGTTAAGGCCTTGCATGGGGGTTGCATGAGTGGAGTTTGTCTTACAGATAGGCAGCAACTCCATCAAGGCCGGGTCTGAAATGGCCTTGTATGCCAGACACAGTTCACCTCTGAGCAGTCTGTATGAGACTGAGTAGAGGGACAGGGCTTTTAGCCCATCTGTATAAGATAGATGTTTGAGACCCTGGATTTTCCTGGTCAGGAACCTCTGTGGTCTCTCCAGCTGCTGCATGTGCTTGGCAAGGTACATACTGAAGCGGGCATTGTACTCAATAATGGGTCTTATAAGGGAGGAGTACAGGGATGTTATGACCTCTTTTTTTCTTGGATGAAATACCCTTATTTATGAGGTGGGCCATGAAGAAAGCCTTCCGTACAACAGAGGCAATGTGGTGGTCAAAAGTCAGGTTGCTATCAACCTGGGTGCCCAGGTCCCTCATGACTGATTGCATGCTTAGTATGCTGTTATTAATGTGATAATTAGTGGAGATGACATTTGTACCTATTTCATAACTGTTACATGCTCAAAGTAGACACACTGTCATAAAAGACTTATATTCATTTTCTAACAATTAACATTCGTTCAACCAAAACATATCAACTATAATTAAGAATGTCTTCAGCATATTGCAATTATAAATCACAAACATATTCTCTGTGATGCAAGAAAATTAATACTCCATCTATACTCCTCCCATGTCAGACCCATAATAGAGTATAATGCCTCATTTGATATACATATATCTTGGCATATTGTCTAACTAGACAATACACAGTGCTTCCTCAACAAGAAGACATCAAGCATGAGCTTCATAAGCTGCATAGAGAATTAACATGTCCTATCAGTCTACTGTGCCTTCCATAGACTTCTATGTCAAGACCTCTGGCTAACTGAAGAGGCTGCAAATCGCCCTACCCTGACTGCCACTTCCAAGTTTGCAAAACAGGTAGTACTATGGATACCCCCCTCAGAGGATATAAATCTTATATGGAATATTAGCAGAACACATTGGTGGGATCTATACCTCTCTCAAAAAACTCTCTATCTATAGAACACACTCTCTCTGCATTCAAACAAAGTGTCTTCCCAACTCTTTTTTTAAATCCATCTGGATAAGTGAAAAAGGATTTATAATTTCTATCCTGGGAGTCTTGGTCCTCTAACTATTATGGACGGAAGTAGACAATAGTGGAAATTCCAGTTATTAAGTTGCTAATGGTCTGCTAGCCTGATAGCCTAGCATACTGCTTTGAAACTATGAACCTATAATCGTCAGGTCAAGTACTTCAAATTGCTTTGCTTCCCTAACAACTTGAAACAACATTACCTGATTTTCTGTAAAGGAAATAAAAATACTTCACTTTGAATTCTGTGCTTAGAAATACTGATCTGCATTTCCTCGGTTTAAACTCAGCTGCCATATCAAGTTTGTCAACAGTCTGAGCTCATTGGAAAATGGTACAGACATCAATGGCAATGCACTGCCCAAAGAGTAGAATTAGCACAGTTGTCTTCTGCACGTGAACCATGAATCAATAAGTCTGTATAATGTGTGGCCGATGCAATATTTTCTGATATAACAAATACAACACCATCATTTTATAGGACAATGGTTACAAATTACTGTGAACTGTGTAGGGTAATGCATTTTGCCATATGGGATATATGTGTGTGTGTGTGTGTGTGTGTGTGTGATATATATATATATATATATATATATATATATATATATATATATATATATATATATATATATATATATATATATATATAGCTATAGATAGATACATACGTACATATGGGTCCTTATCAGAATGATGAAAGCTCACAAGAGCTAACATCAAAAGACCAAATGGGAAACATTCAAAACTTGGAAGGTTGAACAATAAATACCTTGACTGTACAGGATCAGGGTACATGGGGTTTGGAGTTATGTGTCTTTCCCCACTGTAGTGTGAGCACAGTTTGTATATATAATTAGCAGGGTATGGAAGGTTGCAGGTCACCTCCCCCCTTGCAAAAATGTAGGTGCATTTTTTTTCATTCAACCTTCTTGGTTTTCAATGTTCCCAGGTTGTTTTTTAACATTCGCTCTTGTGAGCTTTTGTCCTTCTGAAAGGGATCTATCTATCTATCTATCTATCTATCTATCTATCTATCTATCTATTGATATATCAATGGATATAGTACAGACAGTGTTTGAACTCTCAGAGGGATTTCCACTGGGAATGAGTGTGCATTAAACTTCAGCTCTGGGCCCACTGCTGTTCATTCTGGTGATACATTAGCAAAGTGGTTGGAGGGGACAGATCAATAAAGTTGCTATATGCAAAAAATGTGGCATTACAGACTGGCTTTGAGCAAGAGCTTCAGCAAAATATAGGGGAATGGAATGCAAAACTGAATGCACATGGGATGAAACTGAATACAGATAAGAGAATTGTAATGGCAACAAATGGGGGAAGTCAGAAGAAACTTATGATTGAGATAAACGGGAAAATAAAGGAAGAGGTTAACAGTTTCAAGTATCTGGGAGGATATGTTGAGGAGAAGGGAAGCTTGAATGAGGAGATCAAAGCTAGGCTCAGAAGGTCTACAGCCAGCTGACACAGAGTATAATGGGTAATGTATGACAGAAGAATGCCAAAGAAGCTGAAAAGTAAGGTGTGCAGAACATTGGTGCAATCAGTAGTACTGTATGGTACAGAAACCTGGGCAGTAAAGGTAAAAGACAGTTGAGGAAGCTGGATGTCACAGATATGAAGTGATAAGATGGGTAGTAGGATGCACAATATGGCACACAAGAAAAAATGGGAAAATCAATGGCTGAGCCTGAAATTGGTTATTACTGATCGGTGCACTACCCTTGTAAAGAAATATAAATAAATAAATCAATTATGGTCATTTGGGCACATGGTCAGAAAAGCAGAATATAATCTAGTGGGGAAGATTTAGGACAGACAGGAGGAAACTTACGTTTTTATATTAATCAGTAAATATACCTTCTCAAGAAAGGCTAACACAGCCAAGGTTTCTCTCTTTACATCTTTTGCTCGATATCTACACTCTTCTTCCTTTTTGCATACTCTTATCAAATTTGTAAACTTTTGATCACATTTGTAAATAAAGTTAGTAAATGTTTGTTTAATGCGTACTGTTGACAATCTGACGTATGCAACTAATTCTAAAATGTATACTGTGAAGCTTTTCTCCTCAGGTCTCTGCTGAAAAAGGGCACCTGCCCAGCCAGACCAACCCAGTTAACAAATAACAAATAAATAAATGAGGGCATCCAGCAAAGAGATGGCTAGATTGTGTGAGAGAATACCTGTAACAGTCAGGCATGACTGTCAAAGAATGTAAGAAAGTGACATTGAATCAAGAGATGGTGACAGTTGACAAGACATCCTGATCCCATGTAGAAAATGGAAAAAGTGGGTTGATGATGATTATTTATATATATATATATATATATATATATATATATATATATATATATATATATATATATATATATATATATATATATATATATTTATATATTTATATATAGGTTCATAGGTTGGTACTAGGCTATTGGCCCTAGGGCCTATACAAGCCTAGCCATAATAATTCCCAGGCTATTTCTTCCCACACTATTTACTTCCCTGGATCCCTGTCTAGCAGGGTGATTGACGTGATCCCTGGGGTGAATTTTCTTTCTCCTGTCCAGTCATCAAGGTTCCTTTTGAAGAGGGCCAAAGAGGTGCTCTGCTTGACATGTCTGGGCTGTCTATTCCAGAGTCTGGGGAGTCTCTTGGTCAGCTTTACCAGAAAGACTCATCCAGACTCTGCTACACTTTCCTGTGAAGGAAAGGTTAGTTTGCTTTTATTTTTTGTATTACTGTATTGCCTTTCTATATTTTGAATACTGTAGTTTGTTTTCATTACCTTGTGTTTTGCTTGCATTCTGTTTTAACAGCATATTAAAACTTCAAAAGAGACCACAGCTCTCTCTGTTCTGAGTCAGGCAGAAATAAGAACTGATTAATTAAGGACTCATTCATAAGACAGAAGAGGTCACTTAAGGTTAATCACTTGTTAACAGAGGGGGTGGAGCTAGGAACTAAAATTTCTATTTAAGGAGTAAACTAAAACATTTCAGAGCTTTACCAGAAAGGCTCATCCAGACACTGCTACACTTTGCTGTGAAGGAAAGGTTAGTTTGCTTTTATTTTTTGTATTACTGTATTGCCTTTCTATATTTTGAATACTGTAGTTTGTTTTCTTTACCTTGTGTTTTGCTTGCATTCTGTTTTAACAGCATATTAAAACTTCAAAAGAGACCACAGCTCTCTCTGTTCTGAGTCAGGCAGAAATAAGAACTGATTAATTAAGGACTCATTCATAAGACAGAAGAGATCACTTAAGGTTAATCACTTGTTAACAGAGGGGGTGGAGCTAGGAACTAAAATTTCTATTTAAGGAGTAAACTAAAACATTTCAGAGCTTTATCAGAAAGGCTCATCCAGACTCTGCTACACTTTGCTGTGAAGGAAAGTTTAGTTTGCTTTTATATTTTGTATTACTGTATTGCCGTTCAATATTTTGAATACTGTAGTTTGTTTTCTTTACCTTGTGTTTTGCTTGCATTCTGTTTTAACAGCATATTAAAACTTCAAAAGAGACCACAGCTCTCTCTGTTCTGAGTCAGGCAGAAATAAGAACTGATTAATTAAGGACTCATTCATAAGACAGAAGAGGTCACTTGAGGTTAATCACTTGTTAACAGAGGGGGTGGAGCTAGGAACTAAAATT
The DNA here is from genome assembly GCF_019279795.1 of Protopterus annectens. Lineage (NCBI taxonomy): Eukaryota > Metazoa > Chordata > Ceratodontiformes > Protopteridae > Protopterus > Protopterus annectens. The sequence continues at coordinate 1,193,447,855 of NC_056726.1, forward strand.
TCTATTTAAGGAGTAAACTAAAACATTTCAGAGCTTTACCAGAAAGGCTCATCCAAATTCTGCTACACTTTGCTATGAAGGAAAGGTTAGTTTGCTTTAATTTTTTGTATCATTGTATTGCCTTTCTATATTTTGAATACTGTAGTTTGTTTTCTTTACCTTGTGTTTTGCTTGCATTCTGTTTTAACAGCATATTAAAACTTCAAAACAGACTACAGCTCTCTCTGTTCTGAGTCAGGCAGAAATAAGAACTGATTAATTAAGGACTCATTCATACGACAGAATAGGTCACTTAAGGTTAATCACTTGTTAACAGAGGGGGTGGAGCTAGGAACTAAAATTTCTATTTAAGGAGTAAACTAAAACATTTCAGAGCTTTACCATAATGGCTCATCCAGACTCTGCTACACTTTGCTGTGAAGGAAAGGTTAGTTTGCTTTTATTTTTTGTATTACTGTATTGCCTTTCTATATTTTGAATACTGTAGTTTGTTTTCTTTACCTTGTGTTTTGCTTGCATTCTGTTTTAACAGCATATTTAAACTTCAAAAGAGACCACAGCTCTCTCTGTTCTGAGTCAGGCAGAAATAAGAACTGATTAATTAAGGACTCATTCATAAGACAGAAGAGTTCACTTAAGGTTAATCACTTGTTAACATAGGGGGTGGAGCTAGGAACTAAAATTTCTATTTAAGGAGTAAACTAAAACATTTCAGAGCTTTACCAGAAAGGCTCATCCAGACTCTGCTACACTTTGCTGTGAAGGAAAGGTTAGTTTGCTTTTATTTTTTGTATTACTGTATTGCCTTTCTATATTTTGAATACTGTAGTTTGTTTTCTTTACCTTGTGTTTTGCTTGCATTCTGTTTTAACAGCATATTTAAACTTCAAAAGAGACCACAGCTCTCTCTGTTCTGAGTCAGGCAGAAGTAAGAACTGATTAATTAAGGACTCATTCATAAGACAGAAGAGTCCTTGCTTGCATTCTGTTTTAACAGCATATTAAAACTTCAAAAGAGACCACAGCTCTCTCTGTTCTGAGTCAGGCAGAAATAAGAACTGATTAATTAAGGACTCATTCATAAGACAGAAGAGGTCACTTAAGGTTAATCACTTGTTAACATAGGGGGTGGAGCTAGGAACTAAAATTTCTATTTAAGGAGTAAACTAAAACATTTCAGAGCTTTACCAGAAAGGCTCATCCAGACTCTGCTACACTTTGCTGTGAAGGAAAGATTAGTTTGCTTTTATTTTTTGTATTAGTGTATTGCCTTTCTATATTTTGAATACTGTAGTTTGTTTTCTTTACCTTGTGTTTTGCTTGCATTCTGTTTTAACAGCATATTTAAACTTCAAAAGAGACCACAGCTCTCTCTGTTCTGAGTCAGGCAGAAATAAGAACTGATTAATTAAGGACTCATTCATAAGACAGAAGAGTTCACTTAAGGTTAATCACTTGTTAACATAGGGGGTGGAGCTAGGAACTAAAATTTCTATTTAAGGAGTAAACTAAAACATTTCAGAGCTTTACCAGAAAGGCTCATCCAGACTCTGCTACACTTTGCTGTGAAGGAAAGGTTAGTTTGCTTTTATTTTTTGTATTACTGTATTGCCTTTCTATATTTTGAATACTGTAGTTTGTTTTCTTTACCTTGTGTTTTGCTTGCATTCTGTTTTAACAGCATATTTAAACTTCAAAAGAAACCACAGCTCTCTCTGTTCTGAGTCAGGCAGAAGTAAGAACTGATTAATTAAGGACTCATTCATAAGACAGAAGAGTCCTTGCTTGCATTCTGTTTTAACAGCATATTAAAACTTCAAAAGAGACCACAGCTCTCTCTGTTCTGAGTCAGGCAGAAATAAGAACTGATTAATTAAGGACTCATTCATAAGACAGAAGAGGTCACTTAAGGTTAATCACTTGTTAACATAGGGGGTGGAGCTAGGAACTAAAATTTCTATTTAAGGAGTAAACTAAAACATTTCAGAGCTTTACCAGAAAGGCTCATCCAGACTCTGCTACACTTTGCTGTGAAGGAAAGATTAGTTTGCTTTTATTTTTGTATTACTGTATTGCCTTTCTATATTTTGAATACTGTAGTTTGTTTTCTTTACCTTGTGTTTTGCTTGCATTCTGTTTTAACAGCATATTAAAACTTCAAAAGAGACCACAGCTCTCTCTGTTCTGAGTCAGGCAGAAATTAGAACTGATTAATTAAGGACTCATTCATAAGACAGAAGAGGTCACTTAAGGTTAATAACTTGTTAACAGAGGGGGTGGAGCTAGGAACTAAAATTTCTATTTAAGGAGTAAACTAAAACATTTAAGAGCTTTACCAGAAAGGCTCATCCAGACACTGCTACACTTTGCTGTGAAGGAAAGGTTAGTTTGCTTTTATTTTTTGTATTACTGTATTGCCTTTCTATATTTTGAATACTGTAGTTTGTTTTCTTTACCTTGTGTTTTGCTTGCATTCTGTTTTAACAGCATATTAAAACTTCAAAAGAGACCACAGCTCTCTCTGTTCTGAGTCAGGCAGAAATAAGAACTGATTAATTAAGGACTCATTCATAAGACAGAAGAGGTCACTTAAGGTTAATCACTTGTTAACAGAGGGGGTGGAGCTAGGAACTAAAATTTCTATTTAAGGAGTAAACTAAAACATTTCAGAGCTTTATCAGAAAGGCTCATCCAGACTCTGCTACACTTTGCTGTGAAGGAAAGTTTAGTTTGCTTTTATATTTTGTATTACTGTATTGCCGTTCTATATTTTGAATACTGTAGTTTGTTTTCTTTACCTTGTGTTTTGCTTGCATTCTGTTTTAACAGCATATTAAAACTTCAAAAGAGACCACAGCTCTCTCTGTTCTGAGTCAGGCAGAAATAAGAACTGATTAATTAAGGACTCATTCATACGACAGAAGAGGTCACTTAAGGTTAATCACTTGTTAACAGAGGGGGTGGAGCTAGGAACTAAAATTTCTATTTAAGGAGTAAACTAAAACATTTCAGAGCTTTACCAGAAAGGCTCATCCAAATTCTGCTACACTTTGCTGTGAAGGAAAGGTTAGTTTGCTTTAATTTTTTGTATCATTGTATTGCCTTTCTATATTTTGAATACTGTAGTTTGTTTTCTTTACCTTGTGTTTTGCTTGCATTCTGTTTTAACAGCATAATAAAACTTCAGAAGAGACTACAGCTCTCTCTGTTCTGAGTCAGGCAGAAATAAGAACTGATTAATTAAGGACTCATTCATAAGACAGAAGAGGTCACTTAAGGTTAATCACTTGTTAACAGAGGGGGTGGAGCTAGGAACTAACATTTCTATTTAAGGAGTAAACTAAAACATTTCAGAGCTTTACCAGAAAGGCTCATCCAGACTCTACTACACTTTACTGTGAAGGAAAGGTTAGTTTGCTTTTATTTTTTGTATTACTGTATTGCCTTTCTATATTTTGAATACTGTAGTTTGTTTTCTTTACCTTGTGTTTTGCTTGCATTCTGTTTTAACAGCATATTAAAACTTCAAAAGAGACCACAGCTCTCTGTTCTGAGTCAGGCAGAAATAAGAACTGATTAATTAAGGACTCATTCATAAGACAGAAGTGTTCACTTAAGGTTAATCACTTGTTAACAGAGGGGGTGGAGCTAGGAACTAAAATTTCTATTTAAGGAGTAAACTAAAACATTTCAGAGCTTTACCATAATGGCTCATCCAGACTCTGCTACACTTTGCTGTGAAGGAAAGGTTAGTTTGCTTTTATGTTTTGTATTACGGTATTGCCTTTCTATATTTTGAACACTGTAGTTTGTTTTCTTTACCTTGTGTTTTGCTTGCATTCTGTTTTAACAGCATATTAAAACTTCAAAAGAGACCACAGCTCTCTCTGTTCTGAGTCAGGGAGAAATAAGAACTGATTAATTAAGGACTCATTCATACAACAGAAGAGGTCACTTAAGGTTAATCACTTGTTAACAGAGGGGGTGGAGCTAGGAACTAAAATTTCTATTTATGGAGTAAACTAAAACATTTCAGAGCTTTACCAGAAAGGCTCATCCAGACTCTGCTACACTTTGCTATGAAGGAAAGGTTAGTTTGCTTTAATTTTTTGTATCATTGTATTGCCTTTCTATATTTTGAATACTGTAGTTTGTTTTCTTTACCTTGTGTTTTGCTTGCATTCTGTTTTAACAGCATATTAAAACTTCAAAACAGACTACAGCTCTCTCTGTTCTGAGTCAGGCAGAAATAAGAACTGATTAATTAAGGACTCATTCATAAGACAGAAGAGGTCACTTAAGGTTAATCACTTGTTAACAGAGGGGGTGGAGCTAGGAACTAACATTTCTATTTAAGGAGTAAACTAAAACATTTCAGAGCTTTACCAGAAAGGCTCATCCAGACTCTACTACACTTTGCTGTGAAGGAAAGGTTAGTTTGCTTTTATTTTTTGTATTACTGTATTGCCTTTCTATATTTTGAATACTGTAGTTTGTTTTCTTTACCTTGTGTTTTGCTTGCATTCTGTTTTAACAGCATATTAAAACTTCAAAAGAGACCACAGCTCTCTCTGTTCTGAGTCAGGCAGAAATAAGAACTGATTAATTAATGACTCATTCATAAGACAGAAGAGTTCACTTAAGGTTAATCACTTGTTAACAGAGGGGGTGGAGCTAGGAACTAAAATTTCTATTTAAGGAGTAAACTAAAACATTTCAGAGCTTTACCATAATGGCTCATCCAGACTCTGCTACACTTTGCTGTGAAGGAAAGGTTAGTTTGCTTTTATTTTTTGTATTACTGTATTACTGTATTGCCTTTCTATATTTTGAATACTGTAGTTTGTTTTCACTACAATAAACAGAACATGCTGGAGGGATAGATTCCTGTCTCAGTGACTTCCCATACTCTGGAACAACCTACCTATCTATATCAAACAAAGTTCCTCATTAGCACTCTTTAAGGAAAATCTTGATGACTGGATGGGAGATAGGAAATTCACCCCTGGGATCACTTCTGTGGCTCTGCTTGACAGGGGCACATGAAAATTATTTTCTTGGGTGGCAAAAGCCTGGGTACCATTTGGCTAGGCTTATACAGGCCCTAGGGCCAATAGCTTAGTACCTACCTATGAACCTATGTACCTATGACCAGGTCTAGGATATTGGAGCCCCTGGTTTGACTATGGATTTTTTTATTCCAGGGCATTGGAATTTATGAATTCCAAGAACCGTTGGGCAAACGTGTTGGTACATGAGTAGTTTTCCCAGTTAATGGCAGGGTAGTTGAAATCATCCAGTATTAGGGTGTTTGGTTGTATATTAATGTTTTCCAGTATGTTTAGAAAGGTGTAGTGAGAATCTTGGGGCATGGTGGAGGATCTGTAGCAAGCTACAATTTGGATTGCAGTCTTACCTAGTGTTAGTTGCACCTGGAGAATTTCAGATGCATTGTGTTGGGCAACTAACCTGGTGGTGTGAATATCCTTGATGAATATGGACACTCCTCCACATTTAGTGTTTCGATCCTGGTTTGTTGGCCGAAAAATGTGGTAAGAGTTGTAGCCTGGTATTGCAGGGGTGCTCTCTGGAGCCTTAAACCAGGTCTCATTTACTGCACATATATCAATGTTCTCCATTTTTAGGAGTGCCTCGAGAGAGTGCATTTTGAGGTTTAGACTTCTAGCATTGAGTAGCATTACCTTCAGATTTTTCATGCTTGTACCTGTTACGGTGGTGGTTTTGTCCTTTGAACTTTGCCTAAAAAAAGGCACTATATGGGGTGGCAAGAGCCTTTGCCAGTAACCTGAATCCCAGGGGTGACAGGTGCAGACCATCGCTGGCAAAGCATCGTGGTCTGTCGATCATGTCATCCCAGGCAGACAGATACTGGATCCCCTTTGAATGACACCAGAAGCTTAGCCAATTGTTGAAGTCAGTCATTTTGTCCTTATATTGTGGTATAATTCTGGGCGAAGGCAGGATGCTACTCAGGGCTAGGGTCATACCTGCCTGGGCCACATGATCCGAGGGCTCTTCCATGTCTCTTTTCATGTAGTCCAGGGAGGTACGTCTCAAGTCATTCACTCCAACATGGACAATGACAGAGTCATATTTGTAATTGTTGTGGAGTGACTTGAGTGCATGAGTTATGTGGCAGATCCTGGCACCCGACAGGCAGCTCACTGTAATTTTCTCCTTGTTCAGCCTGGTGAATGGGACATCAGTGTTCCTGACTATAGAGTCACCTATGACTAAAGTGTTAGATTCGTTGTCTTGCCTTAGGGGCTGTTGCTGGGTGGCACACTGGTGTTGTGAGCTATGTGACACTTTGGTTGTGATTGGTGTTTGTTTGCATTTCAGCTTCGGAGGTTCTTGTTGCTTGTGTAGGTTACAGTTAAGTGCCTCCACATATGTGGATTTAGTGTTGCTATGTGTGGGTATTGGTGTGAGTTTAGAAGGGCTATGTGTTGCTTGAGGTGTAGTGTGGGTGTTAACCTTCTCCTCTTGACTGTCTAGCACAATCTTGGGTGGAGAGAGCTTTGCTTCCAGTTTATATATATGTGTGTATATATATATATATATATATATATATATATATATATATATATATATATATATATATATATATATATATATATATATATATATAGATATAACTGTTGAACGAAAGTTCAACAGTCCAAATCCACTATCACCGAACACACTTTAATGAAAGTGCTTTCATCGAAAAAGGGCTTTTGCTAAAGTGTGTTAAAAAAAAAAAATAACATTAAATCTGCTTTTATGCACGGGGCAAGCTGCCCCACACCCCCCTATTTCAATATTCTCACTCTGAGATTTAACTACAGTGGGAAAAAGGGAATTTTTCCTTATCCGCATCGTAGTACAACTGGCACAACAGGCATACTTATGTGAAAATGCTGCTTCGGTGAAAAGCATTTTCGCGTAAGTATGCCCGCGATTCGTGCAAGAGTCCTAGACCCATACACACACACACACACACACACACACACACACACACACACACACACACACACACACACACACACACACACACACACACACACACACACACACACACATGCTCACACACACATATGCACACAATGAATCATTGAAAAGTAATATTATCAAAGTCTGTTTGAACAAAAATTTTGAAAAATGAACTGCCCCCCCCCAAAAAAAAAAAAAACTAAAACAAGTTTTTTTTCTACTAATATACCCATTTCTGAGATTGCACAATATGAGGGAAAGGAGAGCAATTCCCTTTTCTCTGATATTCAGCAATCTTGCTAAATATGTGTCTCTCATTTAATGTGTTGGAACTGTATTCTGTTTGATGACTTTTCCAATTAGCGATATAAAAATAATAATATAATGGCCTGCCCTGCCAGAAAAGGTGAAGTTAATGAGGTGCCGTCTCACCAACTAGGTAAGTAGTCGTGAGCCCAGAACATAGTAAATGTAGATATAACCCACTTGCCCCTGGAAGGGGTAGAGCTAGTAGTAGGCAATCCTTTTTTGAGCTGGTATCTATGATAGCCATCATTTAATTCTGATTGGAATTCCTCTTTTACAGTAGGAACAGTCAGGTTCTTAGTAAACTTCCCATGAAAAATATTTGTAATCTTGAGGATAAATGCTTAAATGAAGAAATTAAACACAAAAGCTTGTTCTTTTTAAAACCATTTTTTACTAGTGGCAGATGAGTGCTGTTTTACAATTAAAATACCAGGAAAAGGAGATAAATGCCTTATCTCTTCTGTACATGGTAAAACAGTGCTCATCTGCCAATAATAAAAAACATTAATTGAAAAAGAACAGGCTTCTGTGTGTGCTTTCGTCATTTAAGATTTTATCCTCAAGATTACAATTATTTTTCATGGGAATTTTACTTCAAACCTGACCGTTCCCACTGAAAAAGAATTCCAATCAGCATTAAACAATGGTTGTTATGGATACCAGCTCAGCAAAGAAGTGTCTCCTACTAGTTCCAAGATTTACAGGGGAATGTAAGTTATAACTACACTTCCCATAAGAGAATATACTCAAACAGACTATGTTTTGATCACAAAGTAGGTACCCACATATGGACAGATTATGTTTTGATCACAAAGTAGGTACCCACATATGGACATTTTATGTACACACAAACTCACACACACACACATAAATATATAGATAGATATACCAGTACATCAGTACTGTTGCAACATTCAGTTGGATTATTAGAGGTAAAGCTAGAAAAAGCTGCAAGACTGAACATCTATTTTAACTAGGCTATCAAACAATATGGTATAGCCTACAATGGCTACCTTTGCCATTTTTTAAGCATCAAAGATTTATGTCCATGACCAATATATTTTAGACTTCTACTTGCTTTACAGTTTATACACATACAATGCTGCAGGTAAACCTTTCCACTCTTGCTTTGCTGAGAATGAATTTTACTCATAAAACTTTGCAAGTTCAGAATAAGGAAAAAATAAGCCTGCACTGATATGACTCTCCCCGGGATTCAGGAAGCTGAAATTTCCGTGCAGGAACAGTGTAGGAGCTTGTGCATGGAAAATGGCTGCTGAGCGATTCAGGATTGTGCCGTTTTCACATGCACAAGCGGCCCTACACTGTTCCTGCACAGAAAACCAGCAAAGATGCAAATCACCTCATTTGCTAGTGAAAACCATGCAAATGAGATGATTTTGTGATTAACCAAGCTGCACGGACTCCGTATAAGAACAGTATCATTGCAGAAATGTATTCGGCTAGTAACCGAATACATTTTTCATCTGACAAAACGAAGGCATGACAGCTCATGTAAAAGCAGGTATTATGTTCGATATATATGCCAATGACCAAATATAAGGCCATTGGTATTAAAAACAGTCTATTTTTTTTTAAATTAAAGTTTGTTTTTTTTTTGGCAGATCGCAGCCATTTAAGCATAGGGCAGCTGCGTGCAAATGGGATCATGCCGAAAATAAAAAAAAATGAGAAAAGTCAATATTAACTTAATTCTGCATTATGCCATTATAGTCAATGGCATGCAGAATGTAAACAGTACCAAGGAGCACTGGTTGCCAAGGGGAAAGGGTCCATTTTAGTGCAGTAACTAATGACCTACACACTGGGGTATGCAAATGAGGGGAGTTATACTGAATCACATATTTCTTCAAAGTGTCAGCTTGTACCTAATCGTGTAGGTACAGCAATAGAGCAGTACAAGTCTAAGAGCTGGATGACTTCATAAGGGGGTGTGTCATGCTTGTTGTATGCTCATTGGAGCTCTGTGGCCCGTGTTTGCCCTTAGCTAAGCACAGCTAAGAATGGGGGTGTGTCAGATGTGCCTGAGCACTGTGTACATAGCCTAAACGGATGTATGCACCACGCACCGGGTTTTAAACAAAAAAAAAAAAAAAAACACAACAGGAAATGGCAGCAATGTTTACATTTGAGCAGTGGGTATGGGCAGCAGAATCAGCCAATTACACTTGCAGCAGCCCAGCACACTACTATAAACTATGCAAACACCTTGCAGACTGGATAGTGGGGAAACAGCAGGAGGAAGGCAATGCAGGAGAACTAGCATAGCTGGCAGGTGGAATGTATCAGGATCAGCCAAATATACACGCTGCAGCCCAGCACACTAATATAAACTATGCAAACACCTTGCAGACTGCATGTAGGGCAAACAGCAGGAGGAAGGCAATCCAGGATAACTAACATAGCTGGCAAGTGGAATGTATCAGAATCAGTCAAGTACACATGCAGCGGCCCAGCACACTACTATAAACCATGCAAACACCTTGCAGACTGGATGTAGGGGAAACAGCAGGAGGAAGGCAATCTAGGAGAACTAGCATAGTTGGCGAGTGGAATGTATCAGAATCAGCCAAGTATACGTGTAGCACCCCAGCACACTACTGTAAACTATGCAAACACTTTACAAACAAGTCTTTGGGGAAACAGCAGTACAAAGGAAATCAAGTAGAACTAGCATAGCTGGCAGGTAGAATGTATCATAATCAGCCAACTACACATGCAGCAGCCCAGCACGCTACTGTAAAATATGTAAACACCTTTCAGACTGCTTTTTCCCAACAAACTCTACACCACCGGTGTATACAGATGTCATATTTTTAACTGGCAAAACTAACTACAAATGTTATAGGCTGCTGCAAAGTTTACTCCATTAATATGTGCTAGAGACTGAAGGTGGTGAGGAGGAGAATACTGACAACCAACCCACAGTGAGGAGGAGGAGAAAAGTGTACAGACTCAGGGTAACCTACCAGGGCCTACATGAGCTGAAGATAGTAGAGTGCTATAGGGTGAACAGGGACATTGTACAGCAAATCATTGAGCTGTGTCAGCCACGCCTTACACACAGAACTAACAGAGGGGAGCCCATCCTAGTGGATACCAAGGTATGTGTAGGCTTAAGAATACTAGCCACAGGTACCTTCCAAAGACCACCTGGGGATATCATGGGGGTCTCACAGATATCAGCATCCATGGTACTCCACCAGTTCCTGGATGCCATGACACCACATGCCAATGAGCACATTTATTTCCCCAACACCCGTGAGGCATTGACCAGAAGTATGCATCTCTTCCACCATATAGCAGAATACCCTGAGGTAGTTGGTGCTATAGACTGCACCCACATCCACATCAAAGCACCACCTGGCGAGCAAGGTAGGGTCTACATAAACTGCAAGGGCTCCCCCCTCCATCAACTACCAGGTCATGTGCAATGCCCATGGCATTATCATGAACTTGTGTGCCAAAAGCCCTGGAAGCTATCACATCTCCCACATCTGGCATTGCTCACAGCTGTATCAGCCGTTTGCTGGAGACATCCCATATGGCCATCTAGTGGGGGGAATGCTGGGTATGAACTGGAGCTGTGGCTGATGAAACCCATCAGAAATGCACATACACCCAAACAAGAACACCATAATGAGGCACACGCACAAACCAGGATCATTGTAGATCATGTGTTTGGGATGCTGAAGTCACAGTTCTGCTGGCTTGACATATCTGGTGGAGCCTTACAGTACTCTCCAGCTACATGTACGCAAATGTTCATAGTATGTGCCATACTACACAATATGATCCTGTGGAAATAGTTGTAGTAGGAACAGCATGGGGCATGGCCACACAGCCCCCACCATTGCCAAGGCCAGCACAGGCACAGAGGGACTCAGAGGAGGAACATACTGAACCTGCCCCTGTAGGCAGAAGGAGGCATTTCCAGTATGAATAGGCCTTGGCAAAGAGGCAATGTATAGCACACACACTGACACTGTAGGGACCCAGGGACTAATACCTCTCTCTGACTCGCACATACAGTAAAAGGGATGCCAAACATGACACTACCTGTGCTTTACCATGTATAGGAAGTGTACTACATGCATTTGACATAGTCATCCCTCCAGCACCATCCTCAATACTGGCCCAGCAACAAGGTAAGTCACCCTTCCTATCAATTACTGAATGGAGTAGAATGTTCACATAGTTGTATGTATGATATGAATGCAAGCTTGCAAGGGAATTGGGTGGTTGAATGGGATGGCAGCAGACAGCTATATGGGACAGCAGGAAATTCATAACAAATACTGGTGTCAACATACTAGGCAGCACTACAGAAGGTGACAACCCCCATTGCAGTACATGTGATGACCCAAATAACTGTGGGTATCAATAGGTCACACACATGGATATCAATGAGTGACACATAACCACCACCAGCCTCAACCAGCAGGATAAGTGTAGATGACCTTAAAGAAAGGCCGGGCTAAGACCACCAAATTATGGCAATGGTGAACAGCCCCCTAACAGACCTACACAGACATACTACAACAGGTCTGGCAGTTGCATTCTAGTTCTGAAGGGTAAGAAGTCTGAAAATGAAATTTATGCCATTAGGATCTAACATGTGTACTCTACCTGCCTCCTTTCTGTATGATAGGTCACAATACAATATGAAATGGAAGCCAACAGAGTAACTGGAATACCAGTACAGTCATTGCAAATGATGTTTAAAGTCTGCAGGTGTGCACCATCCCACCACAATCCCACATAGAAATACAGCAACAGATGCCCTGCAGCACTCTCAAATGGCCTACAGTCCTCTGGCAAAGGCCCATGCCTCACACATAGTGCCAATGTATGGAATGTCAGGGGGTCCCAACTACAAACCTAACACAGTAAACAAAAAACAAATGCAAGGCCATGTTGACAAATGCCAGTAGCATGCCTCCCCATGTCCTATTGCAAGCACCATGGGCCACTACATAAATACTACTGGGACAAAGGCTCAACTATAGGGATACCTCTTGAGGTATTGCTTACATAATGTTAGTAAGAGGAGAGATTAACAAAGGGGGAGTGTAGAAGCATGGATGTCATGGAGTGTGTGAAGTCTGAAACTCTAATGTCTACCCATACTACTCTCTGACTGGAAATCCATGAATGAATAGCCACAAAACTACTTGTAAACCATGATGTGAAGGTAAACTGACCAGGTATATGAGTCTTGCCTCTGGATAACCTGGGTGTATTTGTACAGCTGAGAGGTATGGCCCCAGCAGAATATGGCCATTCCATGCAGTTGAAAAAAGCACAAGGAGGGGATCCCCAGCCAGTATAATAACAAGGTGCTGCACCATTTACACATACCCAGCAGTCTATTGTCTGCAGCTACCACTCCACAATGGCAAGTGTGTGCCAGAATGTGTAGTTTACATGCCTCAGAATATTGGTCTCATCTTCCTTCATCCTTTATTTCCCTGGTAAATAACTGTGAGCAAAGAATAACTGTCAGTAGTTGATGACATGATACATCACAGTGTAAAACAGTACATATGTCAATCTATGCTACAACAAAACATGTCACACAAGCAGCACAGACAGCAATAGTTACAGTATCTCCCGTATGTTATGTCCATTGTGTCTACATATTGGCAACCTATCTACAGATATCCTGCAGAAACAGTTTGCTAGCTGTAGCTGTAGCACACAAAACCCAGAACTGGAGTCCAACCCTCCTTGGAATGAATGCACACTCAGTATAGAAGGTCATACATGGGCATGCTCCTACACTTAGAGAAATGAAGCCCATGTCTCACAACACAGTGAACTACATGTATTGGTTATTCACAGCTGTCTGTGCATATCACCGAATTGTACACCATTGATACTTCACACTCGCACATTGGATAGGAATACTCACACATATCTAAGGCCAACATAATATAATATGTCAAACATACACACACACACAGACAAGGGGAAGAGAAAGACAGACAGTGACACAGAGAATCCCATTATGAACCCTTTCACACCCAGTACACATCCCATTGGCCTATATCACATGAAGTGCTGATGTCATTCACTGTAGAAATACCTTTGCTTAGCCCCCAGCTCTATAGTCTCAGAGGTGCTTGTGATAACTGTGTAACACTGCAGTCCAAATAAGTATCCATGTAGGTAGCAGCTGTAATCTCAGTCCTGTCAAATGTTAAGTTGTGTGAATGTGTTTGTGTGTATGTGCGTGTGTGTGTGCGTGTGTGTGTGTGTGTGTGTGTGTGTGTGTGTGTGTGTGTGTGTGTGTGTGTGTGTGTTTCTCGATGAATGTGGTTGAGGCCATTGCAACACACACTAAACTTCTCTTACTCCTCCTTTAGCACTGCTGCTGATGTCACTCATCTTCAAACATACTTTTGGACAGTGCTCCAAAATATAAGCTCTGTTGTGCTTGCGATAACTGTTTAATACTATAGTGTAGTAAACTAATTAGGTAGGGCAACTGTGAAAATGTATGTGTTTGTGTGAGAGGGTGTGTGTCTTTGTAGATACCTGATTTTGTGGTCATTCACACTTACCACACTTCTCTTACCCCTCCTTTAGCACTGCTGCTGATGTCACTCACCTTCAAAGATACCTTTGGACAACTCTCCAACATATAAGCTCAGTGGTGTTTGCGATAACTGTGCAATATTGTAGTATATCAAACTAGCTAGATAAGATTTCTAATCCTGGCAACTGTGAAAATGAGTGTGTTTGTGTGCGAGTGTGTGTGTCTTTGTAGATACCTGATTTTGTGGTCATTCACACTTACTACACTCCCCTTACCCCTCCTTTAGCACTGCTGCTGATGTCACTCACCTTCAAAAATACCTTTGGATAGCTCTCCAACATATAAGCTCTGTGGTGCTTGTGATAACTGTGTAGTACTATAGTGTAGCAAACTAGTTAGGTAGGAGCTCTAATCGTGGTCCTGGCAAATGTGAAAATGTGTGCATGTGTTTGTCTTTGTAGACACCTGATTTTGTGGTCATTCATACTTCACTTACCACTCCTTTAGCACTGCTGCTATCACTCACCTTCAAAGATACCTTTGGACAACTCTTCAACATATAACCTCTGTGGCGTTTGGAATAACTGCGTAACACTGTAGTAGCAATACGTAGCTAAGTAGGGATTTGAAACACAGTACTGGCAAGTGTGTGTCTGTCTGTCATTACTATCCTGTGTGATTGTGTAACAAAAGGATCCATTGGGGGTGGGTTTTGCTAAATTATTATATTGAGGTCCTAGTATATGTCCCAATGTCCACATTACAAGGCCAACACTTGTCAAACACCGTAGAGGTTGGTGTACACAATCCACAGCCCTAAATGTCTAGTGCCATGTGGAATGACTATGTGACAGTATGGATTAGTGAACAATATAGGCAAACCTTGTAATACTCATAGACCACTCTCTACCCACGGATCATACGCAAACACACTTGGCTAGGCAGCACACACTATATCAGTAGTACTCTTGCAAATTCACTTACAGATAGTACCCATGGTGCAATTGCAGTGGACTACATGCCTGTTGACCACAACCGTGCAACTGACATCAGAAAGTACTTTGATGTGTAACATCTCCTGATTGTGTGTTTTATCCAGCAAGTAAAAGGACATGGCACCCTGTTCCATTCCCTCAGTATACCAGTTAATGTGTACAGTGGCTCTTTTGGCATGTTTCCCACTGCACACCTGCAACAACTGTAGAGTCTGCAAATGTACCCCACAAAAGAAAATACCATGCCTTATACACATGTCCAGTATGGACAGACATCAATAATGCCAATGAATGCCTGTATGATACTGTCTATGTAGGTGCAATTGCTACCTCAGTTACATAGCAAGGTCTCAACAAATGAGGTCAGGAATGCTACTTCTGAAGATACCAATCTGTCCACACAACATGCCCCAGAGATGTCAAGCACACGTCCACACTTCAAAGAACATGCATGTGGGACATGTGCACAACCCAGGCACTGTCCATGTTATGGAATATAAATCACATACATTCAAAGCGGTGCACATCACTGGCCACCCACAATGGAAATCTGGATGAGTGGATGGGGAATACAATACCCACCCCTGGGGGCCACTCCAGTGACTATACTCCTGAGACACACTGGGGACTATTTTCATGTTGCCTGATTACTGGGTATTCCCTTGGGCTAACCTTGTAAAGCCTTCAGGCCCATTCACCTGCTACACACCTATGAAGCAATAAACCTATGGATCTCAGTAGTGTGTGTGTGTATGTGTGTGTGTGTGTGTGTGTGTGTGTGTGTGTGTGTGTGTGTGTGTGTGTGTGTGTGTGTGTGTGTGTGAATAGTAATCTCAGTGTGTTTGGTTGAGGAAAATCCCCTGTGGCTGTGGTTAGTAGCAATTGGAGGTGTGTCCAAACCACAACATGTACCATTCTCCATTCTACAACAGATGTCGTAAATCAACATATACCTATGTACAACCCTCAGCCCTATAATCTGTGAGGCATATGCAATGACTGTGTTACAGACCAGGGAATTTCTGTGCACATACTGATCCCTGCCTATGACATGATGGATATGTTACCACACTGTATACCCCATGATCTTGCTGCAGGGCCACATCCTGGTGACACACAGATGCCTAGAACGGAAATGGGATACAGCATGTGAGAACACATTCACTCAGCACTTCACTTGTGGTGGGGGGGTAAAGCTGGCACTGAATGTGTTGTCATGACTGTGGCCAATATCTGTTGTCTCAGGTAGGTATTAGCATTGTGCATTAACTGACAACACTTGTGTTTAATGCTGTGGAGGTTCTTGATGTAACTATCAAAGGCTGTTGTGACTGTTGTCAGTGTCTGCTGTATCTCTGCTGTCATAGATACATGTAAGAGTTTCCATGAGGGATCCAAAGTTGTGTTTGAAGCTAATAAGGGAGCTCAACAGTCACAGGACACCACCTTTCTCTGCAACAGTGTCCTCCTTCTGATGTACACTTTAGTAATGGCAGGGGACCATCACATTGTCTCCTAGTGTTTGGAGGACATTGTCTGGTTGTATTGGCTCTGGCTAGTACCATGCATTCATGTACCTGTTTGTACAATGCCTATGTGTATGATTCCATACTTATGCAGCTATTTCCCATTGCCATGGGTACAGTGAAGACATGCACCCCTATTTTTATGGCTGCAAAGCCAACTTTGGAGAGGTTTTGCAAGGTAGTTACCTTTGTGGGGGGGTGTGGATGACATGTTGAGTTCCATGTTGATTACAGCCTGTGTGAATCTCACCATGCAGGGATTGACATTTGTGGATGAGCAACAGTCCCATATATAAGTAGTCAAGACAGGTCAAAGTTGTTGCATCCTCTACCATGGGTCAGTAAGAGCTGGTCCAGGGCAATGGAAATTATGAATTCCAGAAGTGTTGGGCTACTCTAATGGCACTTGGCCACATTCCCTGGGTGATGGAGGAGTAGTTGAAGACTCATAGTATGTCAGTGTTGTGTTGGACCATCATAGAAGGCAGGGTGTTGAGGAATGTGCATTGACAGTCTAGGGACATAGACATGGACCAATAGTAGGCTATGGTCTAGATTGCACTATTACCCCAAGGCAGTTGCACCAGAAATATCTCCAATGCATTATGATGGCAAACTAGTTTGGAGGTATTCCTAGTCATAATGAATATGGAGACAACACCACCTGTGGAGGTGTGGTGTGGTCCATGTTTGGGGGCTGACAGCTGTGGAATGTGTCATAGCCTGATACTACAGGTCTGATGTCTGCTGCTGTAAATCACCTCTTCATTACAGCAGACATGTGTCCTCCACTCCAACAACTGCTATGACTGACTGCATCCTGACAGTTAGGTGTCTACTGTTGAGCAGCATGACCCTCAGATTGCATACATGTGTAGCTGTTATGGTGGCAATAGCATTAGGAACATTGCCTAATAAGGCATCATAGGGGTGGCAAGACACTTAGCCAGTACCTAGAAACCCAGCTGTGACAGATGTAGGATATCTGTGGCAATTCATTGGATTCTGTCATTCATGTCATCCCAAGCAGAGAGGTACTGGATCCTCTGAGAATGATGCATAACACATAAGCCAATGTTGCAGTCAATCTGTTGATAGTACCTCACCATCATTCTGGACGACAGTAGTACACTGCCCAGGGCTACTGTCACACCTGTCTGGACAACATAATCAGAGAGTTCAACCATGTCTCCTGTCATGTAGTCCAGGGAGGTGTGTCCCAAGTCATTCACACCCACATGGCTACAGAGTGATACTCATAGTTGTGGAGTGCTATGACTGGCTGTGTCATGTGTTGGATGCTGGCATGTGATAGATATTTGGCTGTTACCTGCTCCATATTCAATTTAGTGAGTGGAATATGTGTGTGCCTCAGTACTGAGTTACCCATGTTCACTATATTGTGCTAGGTGGTTAGCCTTAGGAGCTTCGGTTGAGGGGCACACTGTGTAGGTTAAATATGTGTCCCTTGGCATGTTCCATGTCATGGTGTCTGAGTGGGTGTTTGTCTTGCTGGTCTGTGCTGTTTGGGTAAATGTCAATTGATTACCTCTGGGAAGGTGGGTGGGTGGCTTTTCACTGTATGTCATGGCTGTCAAAGTGGGTGTCATGGTGAGCTACGTATTCCACATGGTGTGGTGCAGGTGTTGATCATACCCTCATATCCTGCTAGTCCAGTCTTTGCTGGAGAGTGCATATGTCCACATTGGTTGATATATGGGTAACCCTTACAGGTCTGAGTGTTTGGAGTTTAGAGTCTGTGTATGTGAGGCAGTTGCAACAGTGCCTCAGAATGGACAAGTGCTCCAGGTTAATGGGTGAAAGCTCAGATAACCACCCTACAAACATGCAGGAGGGGTGAACATAACTAGTAAGCACTGGGGCTACATCTGTGATGAATGAGTACTGCTGATGGCTCCCAGGTGTGCCTCATGTCTTGATACAATAACCTGGTGAAGTACCAAGCCATAATGCTAGTTGAAGTGCAAGACAGGAAGAACTAGCATGATGTATGGGTGGAACAGAAGGCAGACTGCCTGCCACCTGTAATACTTTACTGCAGCTGTGCAGTTACCAGCAGCTTTGGCAATGTGAAAGTTCAGTAAGCTCTGTAGCATGTGCGGTAACTATATAGCACTATAGTAGACATACCTAGATAGGCAGAAATTCTATTCCCAGTGCTGGCAAGTGTGTGTGTATCATGTACTGTCTGGAGTATACAATTTTTGACATGTGTACTACCCTTCACACTTCCCTTCACTCCAGTTTAGTAGTCCTGTTGATGTCATCCACCTAAGATGCACCTTTGAAAGAGGTGGAACTGTACATGTTCTGTGGCATGTCTAATAACTGCGTAGCACTATAGTAGGAATACCTAGATCAGCAGGAATTCTAATCCCAATACTGGCACATGTGTGTGTGTGTGTGTGTGTGTGTGTGTGTGTGTGTGTGTGTGTGTGTGTGTGTGTGTGTGTGTGTGTGTGTGTGTGAATCATGTACTGTCTGGATTATACCATTTTTGACCTGTGTACTACATTTTATACTTCCCTTCACTCCAATTTAGTAGTCCTGTTGATGTCATCCACCTTAGAAGTACCTTGGGAAGAGGGGGAAATGTATAATCTCTGTGGCGCGTCTGATAACTGTGCAGTACTATAGTAGGAATCCCTCGATAAGCAGGCATTCTAATCCCAATACTGGCAAGTGTGTGTGTGTGAATCATGTACTGTTTGGCTTATACCATTTTTGACCTTTGTACTACACTTCACACTTCCCTTCACTCCAATTTAGTAGTCCTGTTGATGTCATCCACCTGAGATGTACCTTTGGAAGAGGTGGAAATGTGTAAGCTCTGCGGCATGTCTGATAACTGTGTAGCACTTTAGTAGGAGTAGCTAGATATGCAGTAGTTCTAATCCCAATACTGGCAAGTGTGTGTGTATCATGTACTGCCAGGCTTATACCATTTCTGACCTGTGTACTACCCTTCACACTTTCCTTCACTCCAATTTAGTAGTCCTGTTGATGTCATCTACCAGAGATGTACCGTTGGAAGAGGTGGTAATGTAGAAGCTCTGTGGTGTGTCTGATAACTCTATAGCACTATACTAAGAATACTTCAATAGGCAGGACTTCTATTCCTAATGCAAGCAACTGTGTGTGTGAGGATCATATCTTGTGTGGCTTATACCATTTTGATGTGTATACCATACATGGCTGGTGACCACCTTCCACTGGCATTACTTTATATAGTCAACATGTGGAGGATGCTGTACAACATTGGTGGGCTAAGGACCAACATTAGTGACACTGTCTTCACATTGCTGTAACACACTTACCTCATTTGATATTTGGGTAGCCTTTGCACTCACAGTCATACCCTGGAGGATGTACAATTCTCCTATGGCAGGCAGAGAGGGGAATGGCTAGGAGTGCGGCAGTGAGTGTTAGGAGCATTTACACATTTATACAGTGAAAGAGCTTGAAAAAGGAAAAATTGGACTGTCAGACAGATGAAGGAACTATACAGGAGTATAAGGGGACAGGGTGCATGGCAAAGAGAGTGGTGGCACAGGCTAGGGATGGTGCATCTGAATGGTTGTATGTAAAGTTGGACACCAAAGATGGAGAATAGGACCCGTACCAATTGGCTAGACAGATGCATGTAGATAGGAGGGATGTGCAGCAAATAAGGGTGGTTAAGGATAATGTGGGAAATGTAATCACAAGAGTGGAGAGTGTGTACAGTAGATGGAAACAGTACTTTGATGGTCTGTTGCATGAGGAGAATGAGAGAGAGAGAGAGAGAGAGAGAGAGAGAGAGAGAGAGAGAGGAAGTCACATGATGTGGGTTTGGTGAATCAGGAAGTGCAACAGATTATCAAGGAGGAATTAAGGATTGCTATGAAGGGGTGTAGCATTGGTAAGGCTGTTGGTCCACAAGACATACCTGTGGACACATGGAGTTGTTTTGGAGAAATGACAGTGGTGTTGTCTTGGAAAGTGAGAGGATGCATAAGGAGTGGGGAAAATATGTTTGTGTACTGATCATGAGAATAATGGTGGTGTGCATATCTGTAGTAACTACAGAGGGATAACACTGATCAGTCACAGCATGAGGTAATGCTAAAAAGTGGTGAAAGCTAGATTAAGAAGGGTGGTGAGTATTACTGATCAGCAGTATGGTTTCATGCCAGGAAATATCAGTACAGATGTAATGTTTATTATGAATGTGTTGATGGAGACATACAGACGAGGTCAGAAGTAGCTACATTGTGTCTTTGTGGATTGACATGCAGCCTACAGGGGAGTTGTGGTACAGACGAGGTCAGAAGTAGCTGCATTGTGTCTTTGTGGACTGACATATAGCATATAACAGGATACATACAGGGGAGTTGTGGTACTGTATGAGGAGGTCAGGCATGGCAGAGGAATCTGTAGAAATGCTACAGGATATGTACAAGGCTACTGTGACAGCAGTGAGTTCTGGTTTGGGAGTGACAGGTGTATTTAAGTTGGAGGTGGAAGTACATCAGGGAGCAGCTGTGAGTCTTTTTTCATGTGCAGTGGTGATGGACAGCTTGACAGACATGATAAGACAGGGGTCCCTGTTGATTGTGCTGTTTGCAGATGACATTGTGTTCTGTAGTGAGAGTATGGAACAGGCTAAGGAGACCCTGGAGAGGTTGACTTATGGTCTAGAGAAGGGCAGAATGTTAGTCAGTAGGACTAAGAATATGTGTTTGAATGGAAGGGAGGATGGCGGAATGGTGAGGATGCAGGGAGTACACTTTGCAAAGGTGGATACATTTAAATACTTGTGAACAACAGTTCAGAGTAATGGGAAGTGTGGGGGAGAGGTAAAGTAGAGAGTGCAGGCAGGATGCAGGTGGTGGAGGGGAGTGTCAGGTGTGATTTGTGACAGACAAGTACCATTAAGAGTGAATGTGAAGGTCTACAAGAGGGTGGGGAGCCCAGCTGTGCTATATGGGTTGTAGACAGTGGCATTTAAAATAAGGCAGGAGTCAGAGGTGGATGTAGCAGAGTTAATGACACTAAGATTTGCACTGGGTGTGATGAGAGTGTACAGGAGTAGGAACATGTATGTTAGGTGTCAGCCCAGGATGGATGGCTTGAGGACAAAGGCAGAGAGTTGCAGGATTATGTTTGTTTGGACATGTGATGAGTAGGTATGCTGAGTATATTTGTGAAAGTATGAGTCTGCTGGGTAAGAGGAAAAGGGGGAGGCCTGAGATAAGGTGTATGTGTGCGTTGATAGTGGACATACAACTGGTTGGTTTGAAAGAGAAAGATGCAGAGGAGTGGCAGACATGCAGTCACATGATCTGCTGTGGCAACCCCTAATGGGAACAGCCAAGTGAAATGTAAGGAGATGTTGTAATGTCAGTGTTCACAGGTTGCCAATTATTTGCCAGACATGACACAACTGTTTTAGTACATACTTGCAAACTTGAGGCACACATATGGTCAATGTGCATAACACTGGGCAGTTGAATGGTATGAGCTCATTATATCATATTCAGTTCAACACACACAGCTGCAACAGTATTTCACTATGCAAATACCCTGTACAGGTCCCTCACATTTCTGATACAAACATGTATATCATACTAGCACTCACAATTAATATATGGATACATGTGACATCCCAGTAGCTGGCCTAGGAGTGTCACAGTTAGTATTGTTCAAACCACACTCCAGTAGTAGTCATATGTGACTGACTCAGGGGCGTGAGCTGTGTTATATGTCACTACAGACAAACACAGATGCTATGGCCATAGGTTCTGATCAGCAGTATATCAGTACAGCAAGTGTTGTTGAGAAATATTTGTTGAACTTCCTATTTACTTCTTTTGCATACCCCTACTACATTCCATTACGTGATTACTAGTTTCACATACCTTTTCTTTTTTTTTGGCCTGTTTCAGTTGCTTTATTTCACAGGTAGATGGGTGTGTCTCACAGATTTTTTTTTTGTAGTCCGGTTGTGATGATCTTGCTTTTTGTTGGTTTGTTTTCTTTCTTTCTCTCTTTTTCTCCCTCTGGTAGATGTAGAAAAATACATCTGTTTTGCATAGGCAGCAGCCTTACTTTTGCAGATATTGCTCATGATCAGCTGATGACCTGTGCACGAATTGGAGTCCACCAATTGCTAACTGCATGTGGAACAGCTGTGGTATCATTCCTATAGCCATTTGCATGGAAACACAGTCCTATAACTAAGCACTTCATGTGGGTGTTGGCTGTTGTACTTCACTGTGAGCAGGACTTCATGTGGGTCTCTGACAAACAGATTCACAGAAGGTAGTTGGAAATACCTCTTACAACAAACACTGTGGAGACAGGCCAACAAACTGGAGGAGGAAGTTCCAGACATGGAGACAGAATTTAAGTATTGCTGTTATACATTTGAAGTAATGTTAGTTTAACAGGGTTTGTGTGGATATGGCTGTTATGCATGATTTAAAGTCTGACATGACAGTGTTATGTGGTTGAGAAAACTCTCACCTGCAGGGATATCTGCAGACTGGCCAGAGTTTGGAGTCATAGATTTGGTGTGTTACTCACACATTTTTTGTCTTTATAAATTCAGTAGCATACTCTGAGGATTGCAGTCAGTAAATGGTACCATCCATGTGTGTTTCTGACTTCACATCCATCAGAAGGGATATGTTACAACAAACCCTGTAACACCAGCAACTTTCTCAGTGTATAACAGCAATATTTCAAGTATGTCTGTGCATTTGGGCCTTTGTCCAGCAATTATGTCAGGCTTTGTCCAGATGTCATACAGTAGGAGGTTGATAGGTATACTGGTCTATCAGTATTTAGTGTTGTGCTTCCTGCTGAGGGGAAAGGCTGGGAAACATGTTGAAGTCTGTACATTCAAGAGGTTGGTGTATAGAGAATGCTCTTAGATGCCCTTGTAACATATTCTATGTGGGGGCAGTAACACATGTTTTACAACTAGTCTGATAGATCATGTGAGACACATTACTGATAAGAAATATGACAGTTCTATAGCCGTACATTTGAATAAATCTCACCATGGGGACAGCAGTAGGTCCCAAGGTACTGTTTCTGAAAATGTCTGTTCCTCAGTTTGATGAAAAATTCATAAAAGGACAATTGTCATCTACAGACTCAATGTATTAATATTAACTGTGATACTTTATCTTGTAAGGGGTTAAATGAGGAGTATAACTGGAGGCTGTGTGTTCAATTATGTAATTAGGTGTTAATTGCTTCTTGTGATTAAGGCATGTATTTCTGGTAATGATTTACTCCTTGAAGGCTTTGGCCAAGACATCAGAGTATAATAAGCATGTGTGAATTACTGGCTGGTTGAATTTTTCTTTGCTATGTTCAGGCATTTTATTTGTTTTGCTAAGAGGTTGTTGTATATCTAGCCATTGTACTGTTCACATATTTATTTGGACTGTGCGGGGGCGGGTGCAGATGCGAGTTTCGTGGCTGCTTTTGTATCCAACTGTGCATGCTGCTCCTGTTGTGGGTGGTCTATCAGCAGCATATGTTTGTATGGGCATTTTGGGACATGTATGCATAGGTTTACTATCATGTTTGTTCTTCATTTAGACAAACGAACTATGTGCGAAAACCACTTGGTAGAACCAGTAGAGCGATCACCACAATGCAAAGCTGACATGAGCGAATGGCCGCTGTTGTCAACTCCAGCATTGCAGTGCAGATCGCACTATAGTGGGGATGGGGAAATGTACACTTACCCTCACTGTAGTGCGATCTCAGAGTTTGTATATATAAGTAGGGGGGGTATGGGGGGGTGCAGGGGGGCTTGCCCCCCTGCAAAACCCTTTGCAGTATCTTGTGTAGGAAGGAGCATTTTAGTGTAGTTGACATTTTCGACATTCAACTGCACTGAAATGTACGGTTCGACATTAAGACCATTTGGTGTTCAGATTTCCGAACATCTGTACATTCGAACAATGTTATGTAGAACATGTGATAGTAAACCGTATGTATATATATATATATATATATATATATATATATATATATATATATATATATATATATATATATATATATATATATATATATATATATAGATATATATATATATATATATATATATATATATATATATATATATAGTGTACAGGGTCCTGGGTTCGAGCCTTGCAGAGACTGTTTATTTTGGGTTGGGAGGGTGGCCTAATGGTTAAGGTGTTTGCCTTACAAGCACAAGGTGTAGGGTTTGAGTCTCACAAGGGATAATTAGGCTTAAAATGGCTTGCAAGGGCAGTTAGCCTAGTACTAATCTATGAACTAATATATATATATATATATATATATATATATATAGCTGTGTATATATATATATATATATATATATATATATATATATATGTATGTATATATACATACGTGTGTGCGTGTGTGTATCTGTATATATATATATATATATATATATATATATATATTTATATATGGATCTACTTCAATAGGACGAACTTTTACTAGTTAAAACCACATATGGCCAGGACCATATGTTCAAACTCATAAAAGTTTGAACACTGATGTAAAACCACATAAAGCCAAAAAACACAAAACTAAACGTCTATAGGAGGGGGGCTATGCTCCCTGCACCCCCCACACCCTCCTTACTTAAATATATCAACTCTGAGATCACGCTACATTGCCAAAATGGGAAATCTTCCCTTTCCGCTCTGTAGAGTTCAGTCAGATTGACTTTTACAAGTTCGAACATGTGGTCTCGGCCATATGTTGTTTGAACTTATAAACGTTTGATCTACTGAAGGGGACCCATATATATATATATATATATATATATATATATATATATATATATATATATGTAAAACATTTTATTATTTATTTATTTTATTTTACATTTGTTGACTGAGATTGTCTGACTGACCTGAACAGCCATTTTTCAGCGGAGGTCCAGGGAGAAAAGCTCCAACATATTATACAATTTTCATTATAAATTTGCATTAAACAGCAATGTAATAAGATTATTACAAGGCGTTAAGTAGCAATACGATGTTATAGAGCCTCAATAATCAGGAGTATAACAAAACTATTTCAAGATGTATAAAAAGAAATATGTCATTAAGATGAGTATAGTTTTTGGGGTAAGTGGTTAAAAAAAAACAGTTTCATCATGATGTAGTTGCATGAAGGCAAGACAATTACAATAGACTGTTTCTCTGAGGCAATTTGCTTAGTAGATTTTAGAAGACAGTAGAAAGAATGTCAAGGAAGATTAGAGAGAGCTAGTGAGAAGAGTGAGTTAAGGGCAGATAGTAGATTAAGGTATGAGAAGTAGGGGATGTTAAGGAGGGAGAGTGCAGTGGTAGGACCAGTGACTTTTAAAGTGCTCTTTGGTGGCTGTCTTAAATTGCTTAGCATGTGTAAGGGTCCTGATTTCTAGTGGGAGCCTATTCCAGGCAATAGTGAGGTGATAGCTGTACATGTTGCATCCAAATTTAGACTTGGGTTTGTAGATTTGTAGTACGTGTTGGTTAGAGCTTCGTAGAGGTCTGGAGGGAGAATAATGGGAGATGAGAGGGGATAGTGCTGGGCAGTAGGAAGGCTGGTATGGAATAGAACGGATGATCTGAAGCTGAGAGAGAATAAGCTGGTGGGGTAACTCAAGCCAGTTTATGTGTTTTAGAGAGAGACAGCGACGGGAATTGTAAGTTTATTGGGCAGCAAATCTAGCTACCTTGTTGTAGGTAGATTTGAGTTTGGTCAGGAGTGCTGAGTTAAGATTTGTGAGAATTTGAGAATTGTGCATTAGACTGGGTAGAAGGTAGGTAAGAGAGACAGTAATCTTGGCTTCAGAGGTAAGAAATATTTTGTTACGGCTAAGGAGCCCTAGTTTTGAATGTGTCTTTTTGATAGTTATTAACATGCAAGTCAAACTTAAGCTGATCATCGATGGTTACGCCTAAGAGCTTAGTACTGGATTCTACCTACATGGGAGTGTTATTAAGGGACTTTATGGAGAAGGAGGGTTTAATATTTATGAACTTTTTAGGTAGGAAGAGTAACAGCTTTGTATTTTTTTAGGGATAAGGATGAGCTGGTTGTTGGAGAGATATGTTTCAACTAAGTTAAAAAATGCCTGAGTAGGTGAAAAGAGCTTAGAGGGAGAGTTGGCTGTGGTGGTGACTGTAGAGTCATCTGCGTATTGCACTAAAGATGACTGAGGACAGGAGGTATAGAGCTGATTAGTAAAGATATTAAAAAGTAAAGGCCCTAGGATACATTTTGACAGGAAGAGCAGGGGAGAGTGCAGAGTTCCATCTCACTGATTGAGATCTATCATCTCTCTCTCTCTCTCTAGATATATATATATATATATATATATATATATATATATATATATATATATATATATATATATATATATATATATATATATATATATATATATATATATATATATATATATATATATATATACACACACACACACACACACATATAGATATATAGATAGATAGATATATCTACATATGTAGATTTGCAGCCTGCTAGTGTGGGCTTCCAAGTTTACAGCCCTCTTATCTGCAGCTGTACAGGAGATAAGAAAAAACATTTATGCGTATCTATCCATCACATGCACAGGCTGGACTTTGGAGAAAACTTATTTGACTATTACGTAAACATGACTAGACCATTCCCCATCCAGGCATCTTTGACTGACTTGTCAAAAGATCCCTCTTCCTCTGCTTCAAGTCAGTAAAGTGGTGCTGGACCTGCTCACCAGTCCGTGGGATGCCAGTGGCAGTGGTGAGATCTCAGGCAAGTTGGTCCCAGGCCTCCACTTTGTATTGGGAGCCCTGGCACTGGTCCTGAAGCAGTCGCCCTTCATGGTCTTTAATGAGGAGTCGAACAATGACCCTGGACTCCTGAATGCCAGAAAGTGCACACCTTCACAGCACCTGCCACAGTGCCTACAGTGGGGATCTACAACTGGTTATGAGCTGTATTCCCACCTGCATGGTTTAAATAGGGCCAGTTTCCTGCCCTTTACCGTGATTAGACAGTTTTGAAACTGAGCTGAGCTAAGCTAACTACCAGGCAAACCTGCTTAGCTAAGATAACAATTGCTTAAAGGGGTAGATGCTTAGCCCTGCTTACCAGTGCGTAAATTCACTTAGCTATGCTAAATCTTGCTTAAACTTTAAATTTCATTGACACCACACGTTTAGGGCTGCTACACAACCCTGGTTAGCATATACATAATAATATTCACTACCTACTTATGAGAAATACATTTTAGTTGTGTTTCACATATAAAAATATTTGGAATGCTGTGGGCCTCAAACCATGTTTGACTGTATGCTAGGCAAATGCTCTAACCACTACACTATGCCAGTTTCGCTTTTTTATTGTGTATAGTTCTAATTAACTTTTTTCGAAGTTTAAACTTTGCTATGCATAGGTGTGCAATGGGCAAACCTGCACAGCTACGCTTAAACTTTATTCTGGACTGAAAAAAAATACATTAAACTTAAATGTCCAGATTTTTGCCTTATATTTTTGTTCACTTTTTTATCACATTGTGGCTTTCTGGCAAACTAGTGACAAATCATTAAAGATTTAAGTTAGAAAATACTGACAGACATTTGAGTTTTAGACTTCATACCCTTCAGCAAATTCATGCTAATGCATAACCTGTTATTCTATCAAATTTTTAAGTTTGTATGAGCAAT
Source organism: Protopterus annectens (assembly GCF_019279795.1). Lineage (NCBI taxonomy): Eukaryota > Metazoa > Chordata > Ceratodontiformes > Protopteridae > Protopterus > Protopterus annectens. The sequence continues at coordinate 1,193,475,993 of NC_056726.1, forward strand.
ACTTAAAAATTGTTCCCAGTTGTGTTTTTTCATGGCTTTCTCCTAGGTTTGCCACCTGTCTCACTTTGCAAGGGTCAGTCCCTCTTTGGGCAGTTGTGTCCTGTGTAAAAATAAAAAAAAAATGGCAAATGTCCTGAGATTGTAAGACAAAAATATTTTCTAAGTTTTCTTCTATAGTTTCATAAAATACTATTTTTATCTTTAATACCTAAATGTTATATGATATAGCATAAGCAACTCAAATGCCTACAAGAATAAACTTTTATTCTGGCAAAAAGGTAAAGTTCTATCATTTGTACTGGTCATAGGTATGTTTTGTCCTGCAAAATCTGACATTTCTACAAAAAATGTTCCACTTTGTGCATTTGGAAAGATGGCAACCCTACTTTCTCCAGATTTCTTACTCTAATAGGTTGAGAGGTATGCCGTGGACACTCTTGTCACCATTACATTGCCAAACAGCAATTTTGGAGTGCAGAGGGCATGTGTATATGAGAGCAACTGTGTTCGCTTTAGAGCAAGGCAGTGCGCCTTCATACATATGCATGAAGTGCTGCCATGCTGCACGGGAACGGTCCCTTCTGTGCAAGAATAAGCTATTCTTGCATGGAAGTTTGCTGAATCCTGGGGTCTGTGTCTAAAGAATTATGTCTTGTTTTAGAGTACATAATACAGAACAAGTTTTGCTTCTGTACATAGCTTGCAACCTGAGCTGCTCTACAAGAGACTTTATGTACCTTTAAGTATCATATTTTATGACATTTTGGGTAATGTGGAAAATGTACCACCTATTAAGTGGTAAACAATTGAGGTATGAGTCATATGTCTTTTTTTCTTCAATTTTCATTGTAGTTATGACATACTGATTTTTAAAGTGCAATGATGAAAAAGACAAAAGCAAATTGCTAGTATAGTTGCAATATATGTATCTTGTTAAAATGTATTTTCAGGTCTAATAATTTTTGTCACTATCAACTACATAAAATAAATAGCAAACCATTTTTCAGAAAGAATATTTGCAGCTGTGAAGAATATATTAAGTATGTCTGACTCAGACAGTGAGACTAGAGTACAGCAAGTTATTGACAGTGACTATAACTTCATTACCTTTCTGAAAAGAAGGCAAGGCCTGAGAGCTGCATATCTGGACTACTGGCAACAATTGCTGTTGGGAACCATAAGACTTTAGGGAAATTTGTTTCTGAATGACTTCCATGATGAATGAATGAATATGTCTGCAAAATCTGGTCTTCCATTTTGTTCAGTATAAAGGGGAGGAATGGCAGCATCTGTGATTATCTAAACTATAACAGAGGATAGCACAAATCCTTACTTATCTTCAGTTGTGGTCATGGAACACTAATAGGTTCATAGATTCATAGGCAGGTACTAGGCTATCGGCCCTAGGGCCTATATAAGCGTAGCCAAATGGTACCCTGGCTTTTGCCACCCAAGAAAATTATTTTCCTGTGCCCCTGTCAAGCAGAGCCACAGCAGTGATCCCTGGGGTGAATTTCCTATCTCCCATCCAATCATCAAGATTTTTCTTGAATGGTGCTAATGAGGAGCTTTGTTTGATATAGATAGGTAGTTTGTTCAGTTTATTAGGTATGTATTTATGCGTGTATGTTTGTATGCATGTGTGTATGTATGGATGTTTGAATGTATGTTTGTATGGTTCTACTTCAAAACATCTAATTCGCATAACATCGAATCTCAAAACACTGAGACCATAGCATTGAAAACCAAAATCACTGAAAACTTACAACATCAAAAACTCAGAACACTGAAATTTTGCATCACAACATCAAAAACTACAAAGCACCTGTAAATAACTTTTTACTACATTTCTGCAGTTGATTTTCGATGTTATGAGAATTAGATATTTTGAAGGGGAACCATATGTATACATGTTTGTATGTATGTCTGTATGTGTCTATGTATCTCTCTCACTCTCTATCTATCTGTTTATCTATCTATCTATCTATCTATCTATCTATCTATCTATCTATCTATCTATCTATCTATCCTCTCTGTGAGTCTATCTGCCTATAATGTCTGTCTATCTACTTAACCATGTATATCTAATTATTTATTAGCTTAGAAAAACTCACCGACAAAAGTACCTGTTTTTGAATGAGAACTGAACACAAATCAGATTAACATATTTGTTCACTGTACTAATAGGTAGCCAGTAGTTGTGGGAATTAAACTAAGTAATTTGGATAAAGCTCAGTTATATTTCACTCCCTTAACTGATAAATACATCCTTTATGTCACTCAGTAATCTGTTATATATTTGAGACTGCCAACACAGACAAATGACTAATGCAGATTGACAATTCTTTTGAGACACATTAACAAATAAGATAAATAAGCCCTGGGATTCTGAAAAAGTTTTTCCATCACTACAGGTCAATTTGTATGAAAAAGTAGCTATGGGGGTAGCTTGTGCCCCCTTTTTTGTGAATTTGGTCATGGCCCAATGGGAATTAGCATAAATATTTAATAGTGAGTATTGTGAGAGTTGGGCCTATTATACCCAGTTTTTAGATGATATGGTCATTTTTTTGGATTGACATAGAAGAAAGACTTTTTGAGTTCCTTAACTTTATTAATAGTAGAACTATTTTTTTATTTTCCCATTCCCACAATTCTGAAACTATTTCCTTTTTGGATGTCAAACTTTCAAAGAAGAGAGTGAAATTTTTTTCAGCTCTAATGTTTATAGGAAAGTCATGTTCTCTAATTCCTATCTTCATTATGATAGCTGCACCCCAAACATCAGAAGAAGGTCGTGGTGAAAGGCCAGTTCGTGTGGGTAGCCAGGATGATAACTGAAGATGAAGTGTTTTATGGGGAATGTGAAAAACTTATAAAGATGTTTGAGAGATGTGGAAATCCTAGTGAATTTCTTATGAATATAAAAAAGGAAAGCATTGATAAAAGATTATGTGGTTTCTATACTCCTTTGCTTTGTAAGTTTAATGCGAACATGAGTAATATGCAGTGTATTACACCATTGCCTAATCTTAATGGGGGAGATAGTATATAAGTGCAGAATGGACCTAATACAAGACTTTGTGTTATGACCTTCACGGTAGACAATTATAGGATTTTTAATTTTATCAAAAATTGGATAATTTTTTTCATTACTAATAATTTAATAAAAATATCAGGTGAAAAGCCATCAATAGTTTAGAGGAGAAATAAGTATTTTAAAAATGTATTAGAAAGCAAGAATAGTTCAACCATTTCTTGTATAAAAATGGGGATGAGTAAGTGTGGGTGTTGTGCGCAATATAAAAATATACTTATAAGGGACAACTTTATTATTGGAGGGAAGGAATATATAATTAATGGTTACTACAACTGTGATTCATCTCAAGTGGTTTATATCACTTGTTGTGATGATTTCCCTGCATTTTATGTTAGGAAAACCTCCAGAAGATTAAAAGAAAGAATGTATGAGCATTTTATTTATATTACAAAGGGTAGAAGCACTAAAGCCCTATATGGGCATGTACATGATCACCCTAACCATAATTTTAAATATGTAGTTATTGAACAGGTTAAGTATGACTTGAGGGGATTTATAGTAGATGATCATCTATTGCAAAGATAGTATGGCAGTTAAAACAAAATGCTTTAAATAAACCAAGGTTAAATGAATCATGTTCTATCAACCCCATGTTAAAGTTGTGAGCACTGGAAGTGTGATGTGGGAAGTGATAAATAATAAAAAAATAATAGAATATTTTATACATATTTTAGAAATGTGTGTGTTTGGAAATTCACTCTATTTCTTTATATAACCATTCTGTATTTTTATTGATTTTTTTTAATTATATGTTCAGGTAGTTGGTCAGTTTTGAGGAAGTCCCTTAGTAGGATAAAAGTGCTTAACTGTCTTGGTTGTTATGACTGAATAAATGTTCCAGTTTTGTAAAATTATTTTAAGTTCCATTTGTTTTTTCACTGCAGGCATTGTCACTGCTACTAACAATTCTTGCTGTGGTCAAACAAGATTGTGTTTCAAATTTTAACTTCTTTTCCTTTGGCTCCAAAACTTGCTTTGTCTTTGCTTCCCACATTTTAACCTGATACCTAAAACTGCAAGATGATGTGTGGTCATTACCAATATACCCCTTTGTGGCTACACAATTGAAATATTTAGGGGTGCTAATCACTTGTTCATCTGGGACCCATGTGGATATGTGATGTGCGTTGTGTCTGGGAATGATAACCACATGGTGCAGGGGTGAGTAACTTCCTTGAGGATGACACAGTGTGCACACATGACATTATGTGAGCCTTCTTCTGGCATATATTTGTGAATAGGCCAAATAGTCCCGTATAAATCAACCAAGCAGTCTTAGGAAGACTGCAGCAGTTAGTACTGTGAAATTTTACACCCATTGTTTATGACACAAGCCCTCAAACAGGCTCTGATTGCCAACATGTATTAACATTAATATCAGTTACATACACTCCTATGTGGGTAACTGTATCTAGGTAACCATCTCAGTCAGATATATGACATCATAAGATATATGTAGGAATCCCTCAGTAAAATATGAATCTACACTAAGGCAGACAACAAGCTGTAAATGTTATTGTCCTGTACTGTACACAGACATCCCTCAATGTGGGCATATGTGTACACTGATCAACTCCCAAAACCCCACCTACACTTCCATCTGACAGGAATCATTGATTTAGCACTGGCCTGTCATATAATGCTGTGGCACACAATTACAAACCTGATGATGTCAAGTATTACATAGACTATGACAACACATATTATACAGAGGTGTATCACCAAGCTTACTCCAGTGTGAGTGTTGTTGTATCTTTCGGCTTTTCCCAGTTAGGGGTCGCCACAGCGGACCTCCGGTCTGCTAATGATTGGCAGTAGATTTTTACATACCGAGTTGCCAGCCCTGATGCACAACCTTCAATGAAGGTACGCCCATTCACTCATGTCTCCACACAGAAGATGCTTTAGCTGAGAATCGAACAGGACAACATCTTACTGTGAGGTGACAACGCTACCGCAGCACCACCACCGCAGCTTCTATTGAGGAAAATATGATCTGCGTAGCTTAACACAGACATTATTGCCTGCACATTTAACCTCCCAACCTTCCAACAACTTAATAACACCTCAGACACTTCTACTGCATCTGAAGTACATGTAGGTTGGGTAAGTAGTAGTTCTCCAACTCTTACAAACTAACATAAACAATACATAACCCCATATACACATACATACATACAACACAGCATAAGCACTACTGTAATAGCTTCTGTTATAAGCATTATCCAGTGCAACACCTCCCAACACTGTCATATCACTATTTTGCTTAAAAATAATAATAGATTATTCGAAGTACAGAACAATCAAAACTTAAGTGGAATGTACTGTTCTCATTATTTGCTGCCCATGTACCGTCACATTCAGTCAGTGTTGAAACCAACAACTTAAACAAAAAATACAGTTGTGCATTCTCCACTTACTTTCTAGAAACACCTACGGCTTGTAGAAATCATTCGCCCCAATTTGGCTGATATTGCTGCTCAGTGCCTATGTTCGATAGCATGATGAGGCCCATGACAGGTGCGCATGCTTATTATGCTAATGAATCTAATTTTAATAAATATACTTCTATCCCCATCTTCCTTTCATAAAAAAGGGTTTCAACCTCTCCTGTCCTCTACTCTTCCCTTGTGTATTTTCCTATGCTGACTTGACTTTAGTCCTGCTTCACTATACACCAGTTTCTGCCTCATTTAATATAATAATAGACAAAACATTGCTGATAGGTATTCCTGACATTTTCATAGCAGATATGCCCTAACATAAATGCATATGTGCTACTTACTTACCATTTGTCTCTCTGTCACATTGTGGTTACAACTGCAGGAAATCAGCTCTCACACCAAGACTGTGATTGCAGTATTTTTTTTTACTTAATTAATAGTGAATGATACAATTAAAAGGAATCTTGTTAACTGATAATAATCTTAAGACTGAATCTCACAGTTTGCTATATCCATGGTAGCCACAGCATAAATGCAGTAGACATGTTTTCAAACCCCAGGAAAGATGAATCTGTTCTAAAATTAATTCAACTTTTGTTGAACAAAAGAATTCTCTAAAATAATTGTTTAGGAATTAAGACACTGAGTGGTTGACAAGAATCACAAAGTATTAATAACACGCAGCTCAAAATAAAGTATAATGTAAAGAACTTCAGTGAAGTAAACATGAACCTCATGACTCTAGAAATGTACTCAAGGCATAGTGCAGAAAATGCATTCCCAACTCATGCATGTTATATCTGTGTGTGTGTGTGTGTGTGTGTGTGTGTGTGTGTGTGTGTGTGTGTGTGTGTGAAGAATAAGATACATTATTCCAATAAATTTTAATGCATTATTTTGTTTTTGAATTTAATGAAGTTGCTTTCCTATATTTAATGTGCATTTAGGTTTAATACAAAAATAAAGACAAATATCTGTGCCAAGAAGAATGCACATATAATGAAAAATAACAACGGGGGTGGGATAGTTATTATGAACTCCATTATGTACAGTTGTAAAATGTAAAGTTTATTGTATGATGACATTTTTTATTCTTCTGTATTTAAAAATGAAGTTTTCTTGGCTTACAGGAAAATTAATGTACTGTTGTATGACTTTCTTATTCATAAGGTGATCAAAATACGTATGTAGTTTTGGAGGTTAAAAAATCAATAATTCCATATTTATTTGGAATATCCAACATTTATAAGGATAAATTAACCCTCTATTATAATCCACTGTTACAGCTTGTGGCAATAAGACAGAATCTCTGGAGATTTATGTTGTCAGATAAACTAAGGCTATACTATACACATTCCAAACCAGTCCTTTGTGATTTGTGGCATGTGTTAAAATTATAGAGGATTATAGTCATTTTTGTTACAGCTGATGTAAACAATTTGTTTAGAGTGATATCACAACAACTGGGAATGGAATGTTTTAGAGAATCGTTTCTTGATTCATACCATATTGCCACAAATAAGATTGATTTACTGTATGATTTAAAGGACATGGTATTGACAAACAGTTACTTCACTTCTGAGGTAGTGTACTTTAAACAGAATTCTGGGTTAGTGCTGGATGCTGCTGTGACCCCAGCATTTGCCAACCATATTTTGTTTCTAACTATTTTCAAAACATCCATTTACATACCAGGTTTCTGGATAATATTTTTATATCATAGATATGTAATGTTTCTATGCTGGAAGAAATTGGAGGTATTTGCCAAATCTTTTTTGTCTTTCACACATGATCACTCAAAAGTGGGAATATGTTTTTGGGGTGTTTATGTATTGAGGGACAGTAGTAAAGGACAATTTGGGTTGAGATTACATAGGAAACCCACATATAGTAGTTCTTATTTACATTACGCCAGAAGTCATGCATTGAAAAGCATTGTCAAAGGGCAATTTGTGAGACCTTTCTGTTTGACTTTGGACAATAATATATACAACCAGGAAGTCTGTTGTTGGACACAGGCATTTATGGATAGAAAATATCCTATTAAACTAGCAGATTAAGCTACTGTTTAAGTCAACAGAAAAACAGATCTGATTGATTTGCACCCATTTTTAGCCAAACATAACAAAAAAGGGTGGAAATGAGGCTTTTAATTATGTTAACTCATTCTGTTTACTTTATTCTATTGATACTCATGATATAGAAATCATATTAAGAAAGTAATGGAAAAGTTTCTTGTCTAAGAAGAGACTGTTGGATAGAATTATAACAATGCCCTGTTTTACTTACAGGAATGATATTAATATGAAGGTTCAGTTAGAAAATATAAATGTATATATAAATCAAATTAATTATAGGAGCATGTTTAAATGTGGGGTGTGCAAACAATGCAGATTTATAAATGAGAGCAGTTTTGTTAATATTGGAAACAATAATATGCCTCATTATTGCTAGGGCCACTTCAGTTGTAATACAGAAGGTGTGGTTTACTTGGCTACATGCCTGTCAGGCCCAACTTTCTATACTGGGAAAGCCAATAAGGCTTTGAAAAAATTGCATTTACCAGCATGTGTACACTACAGTAAAACAATACTCTGAATACCTTAGCTAAACACAATACTTCTCCCAATTTTAATAAATTCATTTTTTTATATTAGAAAGGGCACAACATTCTCTTTGTACTTCCTTGTGCTTGTCCCATATCAGAAATGTTATATCTTCTTCATTAAATTTCTCTGAAGCAGCATTGTGCAATCCCATGTAATGTTTTATAAAGCATTATTGTGTGATACTCCTTTAGTTTTGTACAGTAGCATCAATAAACAATGTTACTAACAAAAGATTCAGTTAAATAGTGGGTATATATAACAGCAGTTAAGTCTGCCATTTGCTGTACAGTCTCTAAAACATACCTGCTAATCAACCGAGTCTGTAGCACCACCTGGTAATGCAGTGATACATGTATTTTTTGTTCAGATTGTATTTGGTTCAAGTCCAGGTGTACATTAACAGTGTCAAATAATTTTACGTGTAAATCCAAATTCTGAAGTGTGATAGTTCTTATGGAGTGTTTAAAATATGGCTAGATAGCACTGATTTCAAATCCAATTATATAACACTTAGAACTGGTTTTGTGTTAGCCACGCATTAAAGACTGATGTACACCACTGTGCAGTAATTCTTTAATGAAAAGAAATGGGGAAGACAGGACATTGGTGAAATGGGGAGCAAGCAGGAGAATGCACAAAGTGAAAACAAGGCAGGAGTGTGCAGGAAGGATGTAGGAAAGAACCATAGCTATTCATTTCTTACAGAATAAAACATAACATTTTGCTGAATTTGGACTGTCACCTCCAGAGAGAGGGGTGACTACAACACAATCTGTCATATAGAGAATTGGACAGAATCATGTGTGTCATGAAGACGTGTGTGAGAAGTGAAGAGCTATGTATGAGACAATATATATTTTTTTTGTGGAACAAGTGCCCATTTTTTTTTTTTTGAGAGAGGAATGTTAGTGAAGAGCTGTAGGAATGTCTGGGTGATGTCAGTTGGGCAGTTGAGGAATTTATTTATTTATTTAGTGACATTTGTTGACCAGGAAAGTCCACTGGTTCAGGAACCCATTTTCAGTGGAGGCCAGGGGAGAAAAGCTCCACGATTCATACTGTCAAATAAAAATATAGACACTTGACAAAAAATTTTTAAAAGTGGAAATATGCAAAAATTAAAAAAATACAAAATTAGAATACATAGACAATCTAAAAAAATATCAGTATGGAATTGGAAGAAGCAATTGCAGACAGACAGGACAAACAAGACAAGAACCATGGACACTGAAAGACACATGAGGTGGGTGAACACCATGGTTGGGGTGAGGGTGGGGATATTGAGAACCCATGGATGTCAAATTGGGTAACAGTGAGAATAGAGTTCTTACCCAGTGGATTGTCATCACTGCCTCCTCACTGCCCCAATGTCTGCAGTGTCTGATGTCTGTTTGTAGTATTTAATACAACAGTAGAGAGCAGTCTCTGGCATAGGTGTGCACCAACAGTGCAGCGCATGATCCTACACACCATCCCTGGTAGTTCTTCATGGGTGATAAACTCAATCCCCTCCATCACTGCTCTTGGAGGCAGCCACAGGCCTATATCTTCTGGGGCAGAACTACATGAGAGGCTGGGTAGTGCATGGGTGGCAGAGGGGGTACTACCAGGTATTACACCAGATGTGCTGGAAAGCAGTGTTGTAGCCAGTGGAGTGGGGTCAGTCAGATCCTGTGGGACAGTCCTATCCCACTGTGTTGTGGGAAAAAAAAAAAAGAAAACAATAAACCCCAAAAATACTAATAATAAATACAAATAAAATAGAGAGAAGGGTTGGGGTGAAAGAAAAAAGGGAGAACATTAGTAAATTCATACATGACAGACAAAGCATTGCTACAATTATTTAATTCTATTCCGTTACCTTTACTTTTAACACTGCAAACAGTAAACAAATACATTTGTTTACTATTAGGACTACCCAGCTTCTAACAGATGCTATCCTTGATGTGTGCCTACATTTCTCATATGTGTGATCTAAATATAGTGACTACAGTTTACAGCAAGCCAGTGGTGACACTGCTTTACAGGTCTGATGTTAAATTGTAATATTGATGAAACCTTAACATATTTAGTATATTATATATATTTGATATTTTGGGAAGTGTGGATTTTGAAGGCACAACCTATGACTACTTTGTAATAATGAACTGTTGTTTTGCCCGCCAGAGTAATGCATGAATACTTCCCTATTACAGATAAGAAATTAATGCTCAATTGTATCTCTATATGTAACAAATAAATGCATTGTAACTTTTATTGCTAAAATAACCTCACTGTTGGGCTGCATACATACTACATGCATCCTGCATCAGTGCCAACATAGTGGCATGGGTTTGCACATTTAGTGCCAAGTCTGTGATGGCTGCGGAAAAAACATAGCACAACAGAATACAATTAAGCATACCAATCCTGACTATATCCAGCTTTTAAAGCTGACAAGTAGTCTCTGTAAGTGATGCACATCTGTGGGGTGCCCCAGTCCTATATTCCTTGATCCAACAGTCAATGATATCCATCTTCCTCATCCTGAGATCTCTGTAGTGATTCCCACATTGTTCACCAGTGCAGAGGATACTGGTAGCACTGGTCAGAACCCAGGCCAGACTATTTCATGTTTCTGCCTTATAATCTGAGCCATGATAGCTACTCTGCAACAGCCTGTGCCCATGTTCCTTGACTAGGAGTCCAATAAACACTTTGGACTCCAGGACACCTTATTTTTGAGGAATCTCAAAAACTCTCCAGGAATACCAGCCATGCCTATTACAGATCAAGACCAATGCAGAATGATGTTTTCCCACCAAATTACAGGTATCATGCTTACTGGGAGTGAGCACTTTCTGGATTTGCAACATTTGAAAGTGTTGTGCAGCAGTTACTGTCATGCAAACATGTTGCACAAGAGTGCACACTGCTGGGAAATGTGTTTGTGTGATGGCCAATAGTATTAATTGAATTAATCCAGTGTATGTGTGCGGCTGTCTGGGTCCTGTCTACTACATGGGTGGCCCATTCATTTGGTTTGTGCATTGCTGTTCTACATGCAAATGAGATGTGCATAGCCAAAGCTGTTTATGCTAAGCTGAGCATCACGCAAACAGTGGCCCAAAGTAAATAAATAATGTATAAAAATGGAGAATTAGTTGAAATGCAGAAAATCACTCTGTGACATACACAATAGAAACTGTTTGTACACATGAGATATGGCTACATAGATCTGGATCTCGACACCCACTGCAATGAACTGTCACAAAACAGGAGGGGGGACTTATCCATCTTTGCAACACAAACACCTTTGCAGCAAACACATGATGTAATTCCTCACAGAACCAAGTACAGCTGAATGTACACTGATATCAAGGCATGACCTGTTATTTGTAAATGTATTCTATGTAATATATTTGGATGTAGTGCACTTAGTGATCACACAACCTGCTATGATTATAGGTTCATAGGTTCATAAGTTGGTACTAGGCTATCAGCCCTAGGGCCTATACAAGCCTAGCCATAACATTTCCTGGCTATTTTTCCTCGGAATGTTACTTACCTGGTCCCCTGTCTAGCAGGGTGACTGACATGATCCCCGGGGTGAATTTCCTATCTCCCATCCAGTCATCAAAGTCATTGCAAATATACAGCTGTGCCTTGCCTTTCTGTGTTTCTTGTTCATTCACCAGTTATCAGATCAGTACTCAGAAACATGCAGTGTGTAAGCCAGTCTATATCATTTACCTTAAAATGTGTGAGGATATTCACTGGGGACAATATGATATGCAGCTGCTATCAAATTAATGGAAGGATGAGTGCCACAAACAAGCATAGTCTGCTGTTTTGGGGGTGGGGAGAAAAGGTGGGATACGTGTCCAGGAAATGCAAGGGTATAATTTTCTTTCAACGGGGTAGAGCCAGCCTGAGCTACTGTCATGGCACAAACAAGGGTATGTTTCTCTTTTTACTTGCCTTGTTTTGCATCCTGCCAGTTTGATCTTGTGAGGGTGGTGAAGCCAGAAACTGCTTTATGTCTATTTATATTCAAACTTCTCTGTTATGATGGCACAATGGTGCAGCGGTAGCATTGTTGTCTCACAGAAAGAGGTTCCCCAGTTCGATTCTCAGCTGGAGTGCCTTCTGTGTGGAGTCTGCATGTCCTCCATGCATTTGTGTGGGTTCCCTCTGGGTACTCAGGTTTCCACCCACATTCCAAAAACATGCATGTGGAGCATGTCTCCCTGGGCCTCCACTGAAAAAAGGCTTCGCTCAAAGTTGGACTTTCCTGGTAAACAAATGTTAAATAAATAATTCTTATTTCAAGCATATCTTTTTTTTTTACATTTGTTTACAGCGAAAATCTGACTTGGAATGAAGCCAATTTTCAGCTTCTACCTAGGGAAAAATGTTCCAGACCCATGTCTTTGAAATGTGGGTGGAAACTGGAACATTCAGAGGAAACCCACACAAATGCAGGGAGGACATGCAGCCTCTGCACAGAAGGCACTCCAGCCAAGAATTGAACTTGAAAACCTCTTCCTGTGAGGAGATAATGCTACCTTTGCACCACTTTGCCATCCAAATAAATTTTGCTAAGCTGAGGGCATGCAGTGATCATCATTTCTTTGGGGAGGTATCAATGTATGAATCTTTGATGCCTGAGGCCTACTACTTGCTACTGGACAAATATAAGTCAAATAAGTCTCTGCTGTCACATGTGACATTAATTTCTGTACAAATCTCCCACCATATTGTTGCTTACTCTACCAAGTCATGAAATACCAGGACATGTCATAATAGTATTATACAATACAGCACATGCTCAGGACTTAACTTGTAAATGCAGCAGTTGATTATTTATTTATTTATTTATTTAAATTTGTTGACCGGGAGTGTCCGACTGGACGTAGGTCCATTTTCAGCGGAGGCCCGGGTAGAAAAGCTCCACAGTTAAAATAAACAAACAGTATATACATTGGATTACATAGAGAATAACAATTTACATAGCAATTACTTACAACATATTTACAGATGAAGAACATAGTACATCAGCAGACAACTAGAATCTTTATCTGTGAAGTGCATACCAGACATTAACAAGAAGTTCGTGCTGTATAATAAGTACTGGCTTATGAGCATCTGAGCTTGCTATAATCAAGGTAGTTAGTGGAGTGGAAAGAAAGGTAGTGGTTGGATGGGGTGGATGATATTAGAGTGGGAATTGCAAGGGCATAGCCAGCATGTTTTTAGTTGCACTTTTAGTAAAGTTTTGAAGTGGGTGCATGATGGTATGGAGGTAATTGTGGGTGGTAGTGAGTTCCATAATTTGGCTATGGCGCAAGAGAATAGTGCTTCACCTGCAGAGTTATTGGCTTTAGTGATCTGCAAGTGATTTTTGCTGCTGGATCTTAGTGGTCTGGTGGTGTGATAGGGTTGGAGTAGATTCTGGAGGGATGGGACATTTAGTGGATGGTTTACTAGTTTGTGGGCAAGTGAGAGTTGATACCACTAAAGGAGGTGAGGGAGTTCAAGCCAACCCAGTTCAGCAAGTGAGAGACAGTGGTGACTACGGTAGGATGCCCCTGTGGTGAATTTGGCGATTTTGTTGTAGCAGGTCTCTAGCTTGTTTAGATCACATTGCCTTAGGTTGGTATATATTGGAGAGGCATAAAGTAGGGTGGAGATAAGGTGGGAATTTGCTATTGAAATCTTTGCTGCTTTGGTGAGAAGTTGCTTATTTCTGTATAACGCTCCTAGTTTTTTGTGGACTTTTTTTATAGTCATGGATATGTGAATGTCAAATTTTAGTTTATTGTCTATTTCCACTCCTAGTAATTTGGTGTGTTCAGTTGGGTATATAGTGGTGTTGTCTTTTGCCGTGATGTTAAAGTGAGAGTTGTTTGGAGTATGTTTGGTGGGTTGGAAGATGAGTAGTTTAGTTTTGTTTGGGTTGAGTATTAATCGGGCATCGGATAACCATGTTTCAACAGAGGAAAAGGCTTCCTGTGTGACTTTTTGCAGTTTTGGTAGGGACTGGGCTGAGCAGATGATGGTCGAGTCATCTGCGTATTGTATGAGTGTGCCAAGTTTGGTGGCAGAGGCTAGATTATTGGTGTAAACAGAGAAGAGTAGGGGTCCAAGGATGGATCCTTGGGGAACCCCTGTGGAGACAGGTAGTTGTGGAGATATGTCATTCTGCCATACAATGGATTGTTGGTGGTCAGACAGGTAACTCTGAAACCAGTTGGTGACCGATTGTGAGAAGGATAGGTTATTGAGGACAGAGATAAGTTGTTTGTGTGAGACCATCTCAAATGCTTTAGATAGGTCTAGGAAAGTAGCAGAGGAGAGATAGCCATTGTTTTTATGCTGAAGGATAGTGTTAGTAAAGGAGAGTAAGGCAGTGGTGGTGCTATGGTTTGGTCAGAAACCATGCTGTGTACTGAAAGGAGGTTGTTACTAAGGAGGTAGTCTGAGACCTGAGAGTGTATGCATCTCTCTAGTATTTTGGAGAGTGGAGAGAGAATAGCTATGGGGCGGTAATTGGTTAGTTCTGTGGAGGGTCCCCCTTTGTGGAGGGGAATTATATGTGATACTTTCCACAGTGTGGGAACGTAACTTTCTGACAGAGATCGGTTAATCAAGATAGATACTGGGTAGGCCAGAGCATCAGCTGTGATTTGTAGGTATTCACTTGGGAGGCTGTCTGCTGCTAATTTGGTGGGTTTAAGTTTAGTTAAGAGTTTTTTTATGTTAGAGGTAGGTACAGGATAAAAAGAGAAGGCAGTGGGGAGATTACTAGTTGAAGGTGTGGGTTGGAGGGGAGGGGGTTGTGTTGTTTAGCTAGTGATAGTATGGTTTGGGTGAAGTGTGTGTTGAAAGAGGTAGCAATATTTTCTGAGGAGTGAGGGATGTTAGGAGGAGGGGTACTGACTTTACCTGGGTGGAGGATGGAGTTTATGGAGGACCAGAATTGTTTGGGGCTGTGTTGTGAGGAGACTAGTGCAGACTGGTAGTATTGGGATTTGTCCTGTTTTATTAGCTTTTTGACTCTATTGCGTAGTTCTAGGAATTTCTGTCTAGCTGAAGGGGTTTTGATTTTGCGCCAGTGCTCCCAGGCTTTATCCCTGTTTTTCATTTCTGACTTACTGGTTTTCTGTAGCCATGGGGAGGGTTGTGCTATGGTTCTGGAGAATCTTATGGGGGCATGGTAATTAAGGATGATCAGGAAGGTAGTATTAAAAAATTCAACTATATCATCTAGACTGAGGTACTTTAGAGGATGCCAGTTACATTCTTTGAGAGATGAGATGAATGTGAGTGGGTTAAAGTTCAGTATTTTACGTATTTGACGGTAGATGACAGGTTTAGCTTGGTATAGGTATTTTTTGAGTAGGAATGTTGGGGAGTGATCACTGAGGCTATCTGATAAGCAGCCTGTTATATATGACTGGGGGCTCTTACTGACTAGTATCCAATCCAGGGTAGTGTGATTGGTGGAGTTTTTATTTATCCTGGTTGGTGACTGGACTAGTTGAGTGAAGCCATGAAGGTGTACATGCTGGGTTGGATTGTTGCCAGAACAGGATTGCCAGTCAGTATTGAAATCACCTAAAATGATAGTTTCTTGGGGGAGATGGTGGGTAGACCAGCTGAGGAGGTTTTCTAGGGGAGGGATGTTTTGGCAAGGTGGGAAGTAACATCCAATTATGTTGATGGTTTTGTTTTGGTTAATTTTGAGGTTGGTATATATTATTTCTTCATAGCCTATTTGTGGAGCTGATGATTTTAAGATCTGGATGTTTAGATGCTGTTTAAATATTATAGCTACACCACCTCCTTTTTTGTTTAGCTGGTCTACTCTTAGTATGCCTTAACCTGTAGGGAGTATTTGCTCACTGGTAATGTGAGGTTTTAGCCAGGTTTCTGACAGGATGACTATATCTGGGGAGTACAAGTCTATGGTGGCATGGAGTTCATGGACTTTGTTGGATATACTTCTAATATTTAGGCATAGTAGAAGGAAGTCACTTGGCTTTCTATTGGCTGTAATATGGGAGAAGTTGTGGTTTTTAGTCTGATTATGAAGATTGGGGTTGGAGATGGTTAGGCCAGGGTTAGGATGTATGTCTCCACTTAGGGCTAGTTTTGATAAGCATGAGATTATTAGTTTTCTCAGTTTTTGAATGTGTTTGTTTAAAAGGGAAACTTTACGATTGTGCTCTGTGGGTAATAGGTATGGTGGGAGGGTTACTATGTTAAGTTGTAGGGATGCTTTATGTTTGAGTAATATAGTTGGTAGAATATGTGGGGGGTGCATAGGGATGGTTCTTGAGCTGGTGGGAGGGGAGGTGAGTGTGGGTGAGACATGAGTGGTGGTGTGAGTAGTAGTAGTACAGTGGTAGTGGTTGAGTGGGGGAATGATGGAGCTTTGGTCAGATGTAAGATATGCAAGGAGAGTTCATGCAGTGAGCATAGGAAAGGTATGCTTGTACATGTTAGTTGAGGAGGTGTGATAGTAATGGGAAGATGGAGGAGGTAGTGTTGGGTTAGTGCTGTGGTTGGCTATTAGAAAGATGGGAGGGGTTTGAGTGCAATAAATGTGGGACCACCGGGGGTGGGAGGGAAAAGGGGGCAGGGTGGGGAGCGAAGCGGGTAGAGTCCCTGTTAGTTGATGGTATGAGGGGCTGGAGGCAATCACAAAGTAAAGACAAGTATGTGTTAAGAAACAATCACAATTGACCAAGGACTGCTCTGAAACTGTAAGTCATTTCTTAATTTCTCAGGTGGAAAAACAGGATAACCTTGTATCAGTAGGCTACTGTGGTCATAGTTTAAATTAACAAACACACAGTATTGATCAGTTATGGATACTATTTGCTAACAGAAGGGAATAAGAGAAAGTGGAAGATGTGTGTGTGTGTGGGGGGGGGCTGCTTACAAGCCAAAGCAGAGTGCTCTCCAGGGGAAAAATGAATATTGGCTAAACAGGTAGACACATACTCAAAGTTAACTGTAGCTGTTTGCAGACAGTTCAGACCCGGACTGCGCATTTCTTACAAGAATGTTAAAGGTGGTACCGCAGTTGAATACTTAAGAGTGGTGTTAGGTCTAGAAAAGAAGAGTACAGAGAGGAGTAAGCACTTTTGAGATGGTAAATATATGTTATAAAGATTATAAAAAACAGACTGAGCAAATAGCTACTGCATGCAGGACAATACCATGCACCAACTACTTAGTATATGCAGATACTGAGCCAATTGGAAGAACATTGGAAAACAAAAACCCAGACAGTTATGCAGTTACAGATAAAAATATAGCGAGCAGCAATCTGTCGTGGTTCTCTAATGTGATTCTATCCACCAGTAACAGCACAAACTTATAGAAATAATTTAGACACTAGTATGAGCTGTCTACACACAACACAATTACATGAATAACATTAGTGAACAAGGTGCAGCTATGCAAATAGACCATACATACTATTATACTAGAAACAACTTGGTGCATACAAAATGCAGGCATGCCATAGTAACATCAATAATAAAGCATAAATCATATTAGATGTCTAACACAATTCAACATAAACATATACAGTTGTAAAATGTCTAATACAGTTCAACAAAAATAGGCATTTTCAGTTGTAAAACACTTACTAGAGAGACAATGAGCCTTCACGGGGCCTGTAGCAGAGTGGATTGTAGTTTTAAAAATGGTGCCTGCCACAGGTAATATTTATTAACTTTGGGTTTGTCTTAAGGTAATAAACAGGGAAGGGGGAGGGGAGAACAAGAGTGTGAGCAGGCAGTTCTTTGTACTGCTGCTAATGAGCCAAAGCAAAGACAAGTATGTGTTAAGAAATAATCACAATTGACCAAGGACTGCTCTGAAACTGTAAGTCATGTCTTAATTTCTCAGGTGGAAAAACAGGATAACCTTGTATCAGTAGCCTACTGTGGTCATAGTTTAAATTTACAAACACACAGTATTGATCAGTTATGGATACTATTTGCTAACAGAAGGGAATAAGAGAAAGTGGAAGATGTGTGTGTGTGTGTGTGTGTGTGTGTGTGTGTGTGTGTGTGTGTGTGTGTGTGTGTGTGTGTGTGTGTGTGTGTGTGGTGGGGGGGTGCTTACAACCAATGCAGAGTGCTCTCCAGGGGAAAATGAAGATTGGCTCAAACAGGTAGACACATACTCAAAGTTAACTTTAGCTGTTTGCAGACAGTTCAGACCCGGACTGCGTGTTTCTTACAAGAATGTTAAAGGTGGTACCACAGTTGAATAAAGAGTGGTGTTAGGTTCAAAGTTAATTGTAGCTGTTTGCAGACAGTTCAGACTCGGACTGCGCTTTTCTTATAAGAATGTTAAAGGTGGTACCGTAGTTGAATACTTAAGAGTGGTGTTAGATCTAGAAAAGAAGAGTACAAAGAGGAGTAAGCACTTTTGAGATGGTAAAAATATATTATAAAGATTATAAAAAACACAATGAGCTACCGCATGCAGGACAATACCATGCACCAACTACTTAGTATATGCAGATACTGAGCCAATTGGAAGAACATTAGAAAAGAAACCCCAAACAGTTATGCAGTTGATGCAGTGTTAGTTCAGGGTTGACTGTGAAGTAAGCAGTACACAGCCAATACATGGGGTGGTAAAGGCTGTGGTTCTGAGATGCGGACAGCAGAGGTCTCATGGTCCGTCTATTGTGTCCCTGTCCATCCTCTACAACGCCCATGTCATGTATGTTGTGATAAGTTAAATGTGGCCTGAAAACTCTTCTGTTTCAGGCTTGGCATATTGGCAACAGCAGCAGCAGCAGCATTGCCTGCAGCCTGTAGCACATACAAATGGAGTTATGCAGCAGCAGCTCCTAACATTCTGTCTGTATAGACTTTCTGTGTCTGTACTCCACAACTTTTGAAATCCACAGGAAAAAAACAGCATGGATTCTAAATGTTTGCTTTATAACTTCTTAAATAGCTCCAACAGATTGGTTGATTAACATGCAATATTGGTTGATTACCATGCAATCCAGCTGCTTATACTGTAATTAGCATCTCCGAAACACAGCCTAGACAGATGCAGTCCATTAATAATCTACTCCACTATAAAAAGTCAAATGTGTAGCTAGCCAAACTGATGGTGAGGATATTTGCTACATGTTCAGCAAACAAAATATTTCCGAAGCTATCTTTACAGAGAGCTATTGAACTCCAGCAGGTATGTTGTCATTTTCTTACCTGCATAATGCATATGCTGGAATATACATTAATGAACAATGTAAAGCAAAGCCTTTTACACTGTGATCTGTATGATTTAGTTCGAACTGTGCTGATGGCATGGTCATGTTTGTCAAGCCATTTCAAAGGTACAAATGATTGACAATATATGAAAATAGTAAGCTGTGTGATACATATGTACAAATGTTTCAGGGACAGGTCCTCTGAATGCATGTTTATTATTTCCAATGTGTTTTATTTGCAAAATGGTTCATGTGCCTGTTCTTTAGTGGGTGGGGGAAGGAAAGACAAGTTATTGTTATGTCACAGACTAGAATGGACTGTTCTTTTGGGCAGGTGGTGTATTTTGGTTACTGCTATGGCACATACAAGGATACGTTGCCCTTGCTAGTTTGCTTGTTTAGCATCCTGCCTGTTGTTAGTATTTCACATATGTCATATTTTCTAGTGGGTGCTACTGACGGCCTACCTTAACTGTTTTATTTGGTAACAGTTACTTTGTAGTTATGTGATAGTTATGTGTAATATTTATGTGATAGTTATGTGTAATATCATTCTGTTGTGTTTTAGTGCCGAAAATGAGGCATAGAACCCCCCTTTCAGTGAGGCAAAAAACATAATACTGATGTACTCCTCGCTATGTCAACATGGTGCTTTCCTTCTTGGAAGGGATCATCCCAATATGCCAGAGAGGCTGAGGATATGTTAGCAAATCACTGATAACATAAATGCCATGGGTGACCACAGCTGTACTTATGAGCAGGTGTGCCACAGGGCCACTGACATGTTCACATTTGCGCAGAGGCATACAGCTGCTCTTGACCAAGACCAGAGGGTAACCAGGGGTGAGCCTGCTGCAGAACCACCTCTCAGCCCAATGAGGAATTCCTAGCAAATCTTCTGACACAGCACCACTCACAGCAAAGTGACCCACAATATGTCCTTGGTGTGGGTACAACTCCTTCTCAGTCCCAGGAGGAGCTTACAGATAGGCATGTTACATAACCAGCTCAATGCTGTTGTATAGTAAAACAATTGAAATAAAAGATACTTCTGTTTCATTTATGTTTTTTTGTGGGGGTGGGGTTGAATATTAGTACAATGATAAGCTCAGTTTGGAGTTGTCAGCCAAGTTCTTGTTAAAGTAACACGTCATGCTGATTGAGAGGAGTATGTGTAGTACCTCCTGTCTTACTGTTAAATATGATGACGTTGGCTTTACCTCTTGCTTAACTTCTTTCAAGACATCAGGAATCCAGCAGTATAGACCTCCTGTAGGTGATAAGCCAATTCAAGTTATTTCAGTACTGCAGATCAATTTCTAGCAATCTAATGTGTCATTTTAGGCCGGTTGTGTATATTGCTGTACTGTCTGTAAGAGTGTTAGCACTGTTAGCTGTTTAGCATATATTGCACCATAGTAATGCAGGTATTATTGTATGGTTGTGCTTCTCCCTTTTTATCACAAGTGATCATGACAGTGGGAGTGTGACGCCTGTGCCACCTAATGTCAGTGTCTTATCAGACACTGATGATGGTTGCAAAGCTGAGGCACAGTCGGGGATGGTACACAGGTTGAGTCTGTCATAGAGGTTGACATCCAGCCACCCCCTTATTTTTCCCCAGACACAGCAAATAGACCTATATCTACCCAGTCCACTAAGCCCATAGATATAGGACAGGTGGAGGGCGATGACATTGAGCATGGAAGTGTGGCTACTGTGCCTACAGTGCTTGTTGAGTCAAAGTGTTGGTGAAGTGCCACACAGGAGGGTTGATAGGGGTGCTCAGAGTGGGCTTGCTGTCCCTCCTCCACCTGCTGCAGGAGTCTCTTCTCATGTCACTCAACGTATGTTTAGGGCTGTCATGGAAGACCAGGCATGTTGCGAAAGGTACTCAAGACAAATGCTCAGGGGTGTGCATGTAGCGCAATCTGACATGCATGATTGTCTCCAATGTGTCACTGATTTCCTTGATTGGATTAATGACACATTGGAATGAGGGGTGTCTGTCATGGATTGAGGGGTGTCTATCATGGAATGAGCAGTGTCTGCGATGTAACATCTGCTGGGAGGGGAATGGCATCATCATGGGAGTAGGTCAGCAACAACATTTGTTGAGAGTCAACATGGCTGTTCTCAATCATGATCCTGTAGTGGCAGTACTTCCACTGGTCCATCAAGGAGTATGCTGTCCACACCCAGATGTGCAGGCCATGGGGTCATGGTTCTGGGCATTCCCATAAAGGAAGCATGTCCAGTAGACATCAGTCATGCTCTAGTGGCAGTATTCCATCTGACATTGGGTGTGGAGGTGCCAGTGCAACTCCTTACAGAGCTAGTACCCATGATCAGGGGCAACAATGATGAACTGCCACCTCTACCATGCGTGGCTCATACCTGTCCAACATACCATGATATAGAGCTAGCACTGAGCTTGGCTGTGTTCATGCAAACTTTCATACACCACTTGCATATGGAGGATCCCTACAAACATACACACAGCCTGCCTGCTTCCCTTTCTCCCTCACAGACACTCACCAATCTTTTGTGTCAGCCTTGGCCCCCCCCCAGCACCATGTGCGAGTGATGATAATTGTGCTATATCCATTTTCTATCATTTGGATTTGGGGATAAAAAAGTTTTGTATCTGATGCACAGGGTACATAACTATATTTGTGCCCAGTATATCTGCATTTGTGAAGAAGAGGAGGAGTGTGAAAGCAGTGCCAAGGATTAAAAGGTGGAAGTTAAAAAAGGGTGATTGTGAGGTGGAGTTCAGGGAAGAGTTAAGACAGGCACTGGGAGGCAGTGAAGAGTTACCGAATAGCTGGGTAACTACAGCAGAGCTAGTAAGGGAGACTGCTAGAAAGGTGCTTGGTGTGACATCTGGACAGAGGAAGGAGGACAAGGAGACCTGGTGGTGGAATGAGGAAGTACAGGAGAGTATAAAGAGAAAGAGGCTGGTGAACAATAGGTGGGATTGTCAAAGATATGAAGAAAGTAGACATGAGTATAAGGAGATGAGGCGCATGGCAAAGATAGAGGTGGCGAAGGTTAAGGATAAGGCATATGGAGAGTTGTATGAGAGATTGGACACTAAAGAGGGAGAAAAGAACCTGTACCAATTGGCTAGACAGAGGGACAGAGCTGGGAAAGATGTGCAGCAGGTAAGGGTGATAAAGGATAGTGAGGGAAACGTACTCACAAGTGAGGAGAGTGTGTTGAGTAGACGGAAAGAGTACTTTGAAGGGCTGATGAATGAAGAGAATGAGAGAGCGAGAAGGTTGGATGAGGTGGTGATAGTGAATCAGGAAGTGAAACAGATTAGCAAGGAGGAAGTAAGGACAACTATGAAGAGGATGAAGAATGGAAAAGCTGTTAGCCCAGATGACATACCAGTGGAAACATGGAGGTGCTTAGGAAAAATGGCAGTGGAATTTTTAACTAGATCATTTAATGAAATTTTGGAAAGTCAAAGGATGCCTGAGGAGTGGAGAAAAAGTGTTTTGGTACCTATCTTTAAGAATAAGGGTGATGTGCAGAGCTACAGTAACTACAGAGGGATACAATTGATCAATCACAGCTTGAAGTTATGGGAAAGAGTAGTGGAAGCTAGATTAAGAAGGGAGGTGATTATTAGTGATCAGTAGTATGGTTTCAGGCCAGGAAAGAGCACTACAGATGCAATGTTTGCTCTGAGAGTTGTTGTTGGAGAAATACAGAGAAGGTCAGAAGGAGTTGCATTGTGTGTTTGTGGACTTAAAGAAAGCATATGACAGGCTGCCCAGAGAGAAGTTGTGGTATTGTATGAGGAAGTCGGCAGTGGCAGAGAAGTATGTAAGAGTGGTACAGGATATGTATGAGGGTAGTGTGACATTGGAGAGGTCTGCGGTGGGAGTGACAGATACGTTTAAAGTGGAGGTGGGATTACATCAAGGATCAGCTCTGAGCCCTTTCTTGTTAGCAGTGGTGATGGACAGGTTGACAGATGAGATCAGACAGGAGGCCCCGTGAACTATGATGTTTGCAAATGACATTGTGATATATATAGTGAGAGTATGGACCAGGTTGAGGAGACCCTGGAGAGATGGAGATATGCTTTAGAAAGGAGAGGAATGAAGGTCAGCAGGGCTAAAACAGAATATATGTGTTTAAATGAGAGGGAGGGTAGAGAAATGGTGAGGATGCAGGGAATAGGGTTGGTAAAGGTGGATGAGTTTAAGTACTTGGGATCAACAGTTCAGAGTAATGGTGAGTGTGGAAGAGAGGTGAAGAAGAGAGTACTGGCAGGGTGGAATGGGTGGAGAAGAGTGTCAGGAGTGATTTGTGACAGACGGGTACCAGTAAGAGTGAAAGGGAATGTCTACAAGAGGGTAGTAAGACCAGCTATGTTATATGGGTTGGAGACGGTGGCATTGACAAAATGGCAGGAGTCAGAGCTGGGTGTGGCAGAGTTAAAGATGTTAAGATTTGCACTGAGTGTGACTAGGATGGACAGGATTAGGAATCAGTATATTAGTGGGTCAGCTCAGGTTGGACAGTTTGGAGACAAAATAAGAGAGGCGAGATTGCATTGGTTTGGACATGTGCTGAGGAGGGATACTGGGTATATTGGGAAACAGATGCTAAGGATGGAGGTGCCAGATAAGAGGAAAAGAGGAAGGCCTAAGATAAGGTTTATGGAGGTGGTGAGAGAGGACATGCAGGTGGTTGGTGTGAAAGAGCATGATGCAGAGTACAGGAAGAAATGGAAACAGATGATCCGCTGTGGCGACCCCTAACGGGAACAGCTGAAAGAAGATGATGATATCTGCATTTGTGCTGAACTGATAATTGTACCTGTCAGTTATGTTTGCCTTGCCAAATGATACAGTAGATAGCATCCTGACAGTCTTTCTTGTGTATTCTCTTGTAAAGGTTGTGAAGTCAGGAACTGCAATGTGTGTCATTACTTTATAACCTTTCTCTTTAATGTTTTCCAGTACATACGTATGGTACACATCATAAGACACACCATCACATGCATGACAGTACTGTAGTCAAACTCATCAGAACAGTAATACAGTATAATGCTTTCTTTTGCAGGAACCTCAACAGACACATGCAAAAGCTGGGCAGACAAAAGGGCTTTCTGATCAAGATAGAACAGGGTCTTTTAACTATGACATGATGCATGTGGTAGATTAAAAGACATGTCATTGTCATCTGGTATCACATTATATTGCAACTGTTATTCTAAACTCATTACTTTTTTTTAAGCACTTGGGCTTCAGGCCAGTTGTCTTACATTACAAAGGTTTGCAGTCTATACTCTGGTGGAAGGAGATGCTAGCTTCTATGCTTCTGAGCTGGGAATTGCTGGTTAAATGATTATTGTGGCTGTTATTCTAATCTAAGTCTCTTTGTTAAGATTTACGAGCTTGGCCTCCAAACCATTTACTTTACATTAGGAAGGTTTGTGGTGTAGACTCTTGTGGCAGTGGAAGATAGCCTATACCCTTCTAACCTGGAATTGCTGGTTGAAGGCTCATTGTGTCTGTTATTCTGAAAGTGTCTTAGTTCTGGTTTAAGCACTTGGGTTCCAGACCACTTATTTCATATTACGGAGGTTTGTTGTCTACACTCTTGTTGGAGTATTCTGCGGATTGCTGCTTTTTTAAAAATGTTTGCTCTTCTGTTGTGATTGTGATTTTCTACACTTTGGATTTCTATGACATCTGCATTTTATAGCATAGGGTCAATTCATGTTTGCTGAATCTAGACTGGTTGATATCACTGGAGCACTAGAACCAGCCTTCTTACATTATGAAGGCCCCCCTGCACTCTAGTGGCAGAACTGTGCAGCCAAGTACCCATCTCACTTGGAGATTGCTGGAATAAGGCTCACTGTTGCCCTTTCCCTTGTTTTACTTGTTTAAAATAGTTTAACTTTGCTTGTATTCCAGTGTTGTATTTTGCAATGTTTACTGTAGCTGCTCAGAGCTTGCACTGCTGCCCTGCAAGCAACTCAGGTGTGCCTTGTGAACCATTGACACATGTTTGTATCCCTAGCCCTCTCCAGATTAGATACATTTTGTTAGTCTTACTCCAAAACCTGGTACATCTAGCCCACTCCCCACTAATTATTACATTATATACCTTCCATAATGGATGGACAGTTTCCCGCCATGTCTCCAGGCAGCCTGACTTACATGGGCATCCTAATGCAATAGAGAAATTGCCTCATGTATACTGGCAAACAGTTACTACTAAAACAAACTAATGCAACATGTGAGAGCTTTATCTATACTACACATTTGGAATCAATTATCACACATATCAATAAACCAGATATCAAACATTCAATTCACCTGTTGCACATAATCTCGCAACACATAAACCCACATATGTGGTGATACTCGCTAGAAACCTAACTAAAGATCAGAGACCTCCCAAGTGCAAGCCTACTGCACACAGTACAGACCCAAAGTAATCCACTACACATGATAATACACACACCAGTATCTCAGGCAATAAGCCCCTCAGGCAAAACACCTCAAAACCAAATGTCTTCCTCATAAGTGATTCCATAGTGAGACACACAGAGGTCCCCCTCACCAGGCTGAACAAGAAGGTCACAGTCAGCTGCCTAACAGGTGCCAGGGTCCATTACAGCACACATGCACTCAAGGTTCTCAGCAAGTATCATTATGACTCTGTCATAGTCCATGCTACAGTGAATGATGGGAAACATACATCACTGTACTATATGAAGGTGCTTGCCTCCCCCATTGTAGCCATTTTTACGCAATTCCAGAAGTAAGGTCTCAACATAAAAGAATCCACCACAGACAAACTGAAAGTTATGCTGTTTAATGCAAGAAGTGTAAATCAGAAACTGCACTCACTGGTAAAAACTCCTGACCTTGGAAGATGTCCATGTCTGGGCAATCACACAGAGTGATTCAAGACCACAGATAGCACCTTGGCCATGCAGGGTACAATGCCTTCAACATGTAAACATATCAAAACAAGCATGAAAGAACTAAAGGCACAGGTGTATACACCTTCATTAAAAAATACACCTCATGACTGGTCAAAGAGTATGACTTTGCAGTGCTGCTCCAAGTCTAACTAACTGTATGTTAAACCCCTTTCCATATCTTTGATAGCTACAGATCCCCCACCATGAAACAAAAGGATCACCCTGCCTACTTTGACCTAATTGAGTCACTCACTAAACAGCCAAACACTTTATTCATGTGTGATTTCAACTATCTACAATCTATCTGGAGTCATGTATGTGCATAAACACACTCACCCTAAGATTCCTGGACTTTGTTAATACACAGGCTGTGTAACAGATAATCTTCACCTCCACAAGGGGCTTGAATGTCCTAGACATAGTGCTGACCATCATAGTGGTTCTTTACTAACCCCTGTGTGTTGGGCCCCCTGTTCAGGTCAGATCAGATTTCAGTATCATTCACATTCACAAGCGTACCTGATACCCCCTGAAGAGCAGAAAGGAAGAAAGCAAACTATAGGCTCCTAAGTGATGCCATAAAAAGTTGCATACCCTCTGCTACCACTGTCAACAATGCACAAAAATACAAATGGCCTGTATAAACAGCTATACAAATGTATAGAGTCAACTGAATGTGAACTGATCAAAACAAGTTCTTCAGAGAATACAAGCCACCCTAGTGGGCATCAAGCAAACAGGTTATACAAGTGGAAAAAAAGTAATATCTAAAAATGAGGGAACTGTCTCAGCAGAGGAAGGACACCCTCCATACCTTGAACAGGGAAATTAGCTATCTTGAAAAGTCCTCTAAAGCCACATATAAACCTAAAGTAGCATACCTCGCTAAAGATAATCAAGAGCCATTCTTTATCTACATCAGACATCTAAAAGTGAAGGCCCAGCTTTGTGCCCAACTAGTAGTAGGCAGCACCACTCATACCAACCCTGAGGACATCACCAACCTGCTAACAAACAGACTGGGGCAAACTTCACCCTCCCTGTCCCCATCAGACATATACCAAGGTATACCTGTCACCAGTCCTCTACTTAGTAACTTCCTATGAACCCAAGGTGACATCTGCCTGGGCTCCATGCCAGTGTCTGATCCTGGCCTGGTGGGATGGTTATATATGCAATAATCTGTTATAGCTGATTACATCAGCATTGTCTGTTGAGCATATGGTGATAACAGTGTCCTGCATGCCAGTGTAAAAGGATCTCTGTAATGTCAAGTAACATCTGTCCCACACAACACACACACACACACACACACACACACACACACACACACACACACACACACACACACACACACACACACACACACACACACACAAGCAGACTGCAGTGAGAACTTCTACCTAAGTATACAGACTATAGAACTCAGTACTTTATGCAAGTGCCATGGCACAAGTCTGACTTTTACATGGCTGAAGGTGAACTTATGGTAGATGACATTGACAGGCCATGTGGGGGACAACAGGCTGTGATCCCTGCATAGGCACATGTATTTTCATAGGTTTATATGAGGCCAGTGGCCTAACTGTACAGTGTGTCCTATGTGTGTAGAAGCCTTGCTGTGTAAAGACACAAGTTTAGCAGAACAAGGTTGTCAGCACCACTGACTGGCCATGTCCATGAGGGAGTAGACAACAATATATAGTACACTTTGTAGTGTGGTTGATATATGTGTGTAAAAAATACTGAGCCCTTAGGGTTGTATTGTTTGGGGGGTGGACAATGCATGTATGTATTGTGAATATATGGTGTATACTGTGACTGTGCCTTGAAAAACTGATCATTTGTACAGAAGATTAGCTGAGTTTAGACTGTCACCCCTAGAGAGAGGGGGGGGGGGTGACAACAATGCAATCATTCAGAAAGACCAGGCTAGCAAGTATGGTAGATGCATGGACCAAACAACCTTGATACTGAACAAGAAAAGACCAGCACACAGAAGGCAAGAGCAAAAAGTTTAATGAGAACCAGACTGGTTTCAGCAAAATGCTTTCATCAGTGGTTGAACAATAATGGCAATTCAAATACTGTAATTTATAAAGAATCCAACAGAGCAGTCTTGACATCACTTCCTGCGGGAAAAAATGTGAATAAAAAATTAAAGAATATTTGAAATTCAGGTAATCATATATTAAAAATCAGTAGAAGCCAAAATTGTACAAAACCGGTGTAAATACAAAGTAGTCCACGGACTCCTTGTGCCAGCAAGCAAACACAAACGTTGTCTTAACGCAATTTTATTTGATTTGCAGGCATTTTCGCCACACAACGATGTGACTTCTTCAGAGAGAAAGAAATTAACAATGTAAAATAATGCACACCTCTTTTATATAACTCAGAAGGGAAATGACATCACAAAAGGTAAAAGAGCTCATTAAGCTCATGAATTAATAATGCATAGCTATACAGGTTATATATAAAAATACAGATTATATATAAAAAATATTTTAGAAATAGTCAAACCATTGGTCAAAATCAAGCCTAAATGATTGGAAACTCTATAGTAATAAAAATTCAACCAAAGGACAGAAACATAAAATAATGTATTGAAACAGTTTTTCAGAAAATCTCTTTGTGTAAAATTATTTATCCCTATTAAAAAGGCATTGAATGAGTCAGAATCACAGCAAAATTATTGCAATAATGTGTAGTCTATACTTTATGGACACACATTAATTAAAATAGGACCAAGACTGCATACATTGAGTGTCCGAAGGTAAAATAAGATTGAAATTAGGAATGAAATAAAAATAAAATAAATAATAAAAATAGAGCATACCAAAACCTAAAGTAGGTAATAGTTGTTTTACAGTTGAACAGTGCATGGTGTATGTGCAACAGTATCCTACCTCAAATAACTCCTCATTCTGTGTACTGCAGAAATGTTGCAGTTTTCATTTAAAACCGGGTAGCAAAATGCATCCATGGCCACTCTAGTTCACGTAGTTCTAAGAGCAACGATATAGGGCCCCCACGGATGTTGCTATTGACTTGGTCAATAGCCATAAATGAAAAAGAGTGCCCTGGGTGGTTGTCTATGTGTTTTGCTAGTGCGTTGACATCAGTGTTCTTCTTAATAGCGTACATGTGCTCGTAGACACGGTCCCATAGTGGTCTTCCCTAAATAGAAAGAGGGGCAACACTCACAAAAAGCCACATATACGATGGATTTGCTCTCACAGTTAAGTGGAAATTGGATTGTATACTTTTTATCCCTTATTATGTAAGTCTGACCAGTCCTCATTTTATGGCACCAATTGCAGAAACCACATGGGTACATACCTGTTCGTCTATTAAAAATTTTTCTAGAAAGGTCCCTTTGTAAAAGTTCTTTGAGATTATTGTTTCTTTTAAAGACGAAATTGGGAACGAGTCCCAATTTCTCTGTAAGTCCTGGGTTTCCCAAAATGAATTGCCAATTCTTCCGTATTAGTGAGGTAATGGTCCTGGAATTAAGGCTGTAGGTGTTAACATAGCTGGCTGAAAAGTCACGTTCATTGCTATTCCTGATGTTGTCGCACAGTAAGGGGGTGTTACCAGAACGTAACTGAAGTCCCTCATTAGGACTGTAGTCAGGTAAAGGTTGGCCCTGAAGGATGGGTTTATAAAACCCATTCGTCCTCTTAACTATAACCTCTGACGTAATTTCATCAACTAAATATCTAGGGTAACCCCTGTTAAGGAACATGTTACCCAGCAGATCACATTCATTCTGGAAGTCAGCAAGGTTACTGCACATTCTACCTGCCCTAACCATTTGCCCCTTCACAATAGATCTCTTTTGTTTGAAGGGGTGATGGCTTGAAAAGTGCAGGAAAGAATTGCAGTATGTCGGCTTTCTATAAACACTAGATGTATATGTGTTCGAATTAACATCTTTCCTTAGTTTCACATCAAGGTAATCTATTTCAGATACCGAAAACTTTGACGTGAATCTCAGGAATTCTGTTGTACCGTTTAAAAATTGTACAAATTGGCTAGCTTCCGTGTTACTACCCCGAAATAGGATAAAAATGTTGTCAAGGTATCTTGTATAGAATTGTAGAAACCGCATCTGGTCTACTGACGAGAAAAGGAAATTCTTTTCCCAGTACCCCATAAAAAAGTTGGCCACAGAAGCTCCACAAGGGGAGCCCATGGCCACACCTTTTTTCTGTAAGAAGTATTTCTTATCAAATAGGAAGTAATTTGATGACAGGACCACATCCAAAATTTCTGTGACAAGGTCTACTTAAAGTCTGTGAGTAAAAGGGCTATCCATTCCAAAGCTTCCTGGTGTGGAATGGAAGTGTATAAATCCACTACGTCGATGGTGAGAAAATTATTCTCATCATCAAACGGTATATCATTAAGATTTCCCAGGAAGGTCCAGGAATCCTTGCATACTCCACGAAGGTTCTTTAGATATTTTGACAAAATCTTATCCACTAGTTTAGCACTAGGATACGTCATGGATGATCTATCAACTAACGCCCGCATGGGCGGATTGTTGACATCCTTATGAACCTTGGGTATGCCAAACATTACTGGAATTTTTGGCAATGTGATGTCTATATAGTTGTAGGTGTCAAGATCTATCTTACCTCCCAAAAACAAATCACGGAAGAGCCCTCTCATCATGTTATGGGTCCGGTGTATTTCGTTAAGGGAAGCTGGAGAGTAGGCTGGTGAACCCAGTACCTCAAGCATTTTCTCGGTGTACCTAGAATTATCCATGATGACCAAGCCCCCTCCCTTGTCAGGTTTGACTAATCTGACTGGGTAATGACAAAGTTCCTCCAAAAGTGAAGCTTGCTCTTTGGTAATGTTATATCTTAAGGATTCAGTATTACTCTGACGGTCCTTGAATGAGTGTCTAATATCAGCCTCACAAACTCTCTCAAATAACTGTAGAGAGGGATGGATGGGGGGATTAAACACACTAGGTAATCTTAAAGTATCATAAGACGGGACAGAATCATTATTAAAAAGTAACTTGAAGTTTAACTTTCGAACAAAGCATTTTAACTCAATGATCTCCTTTGAGATATCCCCCATTTTACTAGGGACAAAGGTATAGCCAAGAGCGAGGAGCTCAACAAGTTCTTCCCTTAATTGGAGTTCTGTGAAGTTATAAATAGTGAAATCTCCATTTTGGTTTAAGATAATTCTTGGGGCCTCATATTGATCATGAAGGCTAATGGCACTAATCATGTTATTGTTATCTACACCCCCTATGTCAATACAGTGGGGGAAACAGTTATCAACAGTAGTAAGGCTAGAAACCATCAATTCCTGTTCTGTCTCTTGTTGTAGTGTTGACGGTAATTGCGTTTGCCTAAAAA
This sequence comes from Protopterus annectens, assembly GCF_019279795.1. Classification (NCBI taxonomy): domain Eukaryota; kingdom Metazoa; phylum Chordata; order Ceratodontiformes; family Protopteridae; genus Protopterus; species Protopterus annectens. Next base: position 1,193,507,730 of record NC_056726.1, read on the forward strand.
ACTGTTGTTACTTTTGCTACTGTTGTCCCTGTTGTTTTGGATGCTTTTGTTACCTGGGTTATTATTCTTAAGCCCTTTGATTCTGTCACTACGTCTAGGCCCTACCTCTTCCTCACCTAAGTAATCCTCATCTAGGTGGGGTTCGTCCAAATCAAGGTTAGGTATAGGGTCAAGTTGTTCCTGACTAGTCCTAACAGTAGACTTCTGAGGGTCTAGAACCTGTAGTTTAGGGTATGCACTGTTGTCCTGATAGGCCAACCTATCCCTAACTAACTTTTTGTTTTTATTTAGTTTTAACTTGACTAGCAATGTATCAATACTTGACAAGGTACGGTCATAATCGAACCTGTACCTTGCAAAATTCAGATCTGCTTTAATCTCTTTATCTAAATCATCAATTTCCTTCAGTAAAACACAAACATACTGATTATAATGTTTAACAATCAGTTCCAACAATTGCAAGCCTTGTTGTTGGAATAAGTCCCTCAAGTCCACAAAGAAGTTTTTGTCATTAATTAAACCAGATGGAGAAAAATTACTCCGTAGGCCCTTCGGTACCAATTTCTCTTGGATACATTGTTTGAAGTACCCTATCTCAAGCTGCAATTTTCTCAACTTGAGAATTTTACTATCAAAAGTTTTCAGTTTATTTGTTAATAGCTCATTGCTTGAAGCAATATCATGCTGTCCTGTTGTACTCTGTTTAGGCTGAGAAAATTGGAAATTATCTGTATTGGCCATCCATTCGTAAAATACGAATGGTGCATTTACATTGTCAGTATGCCCTACAATAAGCGCAGTGTTACCAGCTGAGACTGTCCGCTGTAAGGATTGTGCAGTCCCTGTGAACGGGTGTGAGTGAGCCACACCGTCACTGAAAGGGCGTCCTTCTTTGTAATTTGTACCCGCTCTAGCATTAGAGACAGAAACACCATTAGAGACAGTACCTGTAGTAAGAGAAGGTCCAAAGCCGCTTATTTCCTGCACCACGGAAGTTTGAGCTGGAAACAGCTGTGAGCCTTGTTCATTGATGGAATGAACAGGTTGTGCTGCGGGTATTGGTGAACCGGAACTCACAAGAGAACCATTAGAAGCAGTGATGCCTTGAACCAGTGCGGCAGTAGGAGCCGCAAGCTGACCCCTATGACAGTCCAATCCTTCTAATAAGTCGAAGCGTGCATTCAGTTTATCCAGTCTTTCCGATAGTGAAATCAGCAAGGCAGGAACATCAAGAGTTGGATTTATATTCACCTCAGTCACACATGAGTGAGAAAAAATGCGAGGGCTGCTGGGACTAACAGGACTCTCCGTGGCCATGAAAACAAACAGTAGAAGCCAAAATTGTACAAAACCGGTGTAAATACAAAGTAGTCCACGGACTCCTTAGAACTCTCTCTTAGAGCTCTTAGAACTACATGAACTAGAGTGGCAATTGCGCATGGACGCATTTTGCTACCCGGGTTTAAATGAAAACTGCAACATTTCTGCAGTACTCAGAATGAGGAGTTATTTGAGGTAGGATACTGTTGCACATACACCATGCACTGTTCAACTGTAAAACAACTATTACCTACTTTAGGTTTTGGTATGCTCTATTTTTATTATTTATTTTATTTTTATTTCATTCCTAATTTCAATCTTATTTTACCTTCGGACACTCAATGTATGCAGCCTTGGTCCTATTTTAATTAATGTGTGTCCATAAAGTATAGACTACACATTATTCAATAATTTTGCTGTGATTCTGACTCATTCAATGCCTTTTTAATAGGGATAAATAATTTTACACAAAGAGATTTTCTGAAAAACTGTTTCAATACATTATTTTATGTTTCTGTCCTTTGGTTGAATTTTTATTACTATAGAGTTTCCAATCATTTAGGCTTGATTTTGACCAATGGTTTGACTATTTCTAAAATATTTTTTATATATAATCTGTATTTTTATATATAACCTGTATAGCTATGCCTTATTAATTCATGAGCTTAATGAGCTCTTTTACCTTTTGTGATGTCATTTCCCTTCTGAGTTATATAAAAGAGGTGTGCATTATTTTACATTGTTAATTTCTTTCTCTCTGAAGAAGCCACATCGTTGTGTGGTGAAAACGCTTGTAAATCAAATAAAATTGCGTTAAGACAACGTTTGTGTTTGCTTGCTGGCACAAGGAGTCCGTGGACTACTTTGTATATATTAAAAAGCAAACATGCACTGAATATGGGTCATTATTATGAAAATGTGTTATCCACTAAGAGAAAAGAAATTTTATAATTTATCATTAAAACCCGGTGGAAAAAGACCACCTAATTTAACAATCCATCTCTTTTCTTTGTTGTTTAATAAATTATGCCATCCAGTTTTAAAAGATCTGTTTCTGTTATTAACATGTTTGCTTTGTTCAGTATCAAGGTTGTTTCGTCCGTGCATCTACCGTACTTGCTAGCCTGGTCTTTCTGAATGTTTAATTTTGCTGGCTGTTGGTGTTGGAAGGCTCGAAGCAACAGCCAATTTGGTTGTGTTGGAAATCGACAGGGGAGGATTTCTCTCCCTCTTCTTGCACTCTATGGTGTGAAGTACATCTTCCTGTTGGATTATCATATTTTTTTGGCACCATCCTATCAAGAGTGTGTTTCCTTTTGGTTTTCTGTTTGATATTCCGCCAGTGAAGGGATTGCTTTTGGATTTATCTACTTTCAGGGACATATTACATTGATTGGGCCATTTTCAACGGACTGTTGGCATTATTTGTTCTCTTGGATATCTCGTGGATTTGGGCCTGTCACATCGGTCTAGTACGAACTGGAGGTCGGAATCTTGTCTCTGCTTTGGATTTATTTGGACATATTATATTGATCGAGCTGTCTTGGATGGATGTTTGGCTACAATTTGGTATTTACTTTAAACATTCAGCATACTTGGACACTTTTCATCGGCCCAGCACTTATTGTGGGTCTGCTTCCTTACCTTGATTAGGAAGCTGACTCTTTTGTATTACTTTATTATTTTGATATATTTCTATCATATATTTATGAGCATATAGGTTTTTGTATTATTACTGGTGTGAGTTTACATGTGCATAACTATTTAGCATTTTTTTAGTGTTTCATATCTTTTGGGTTATACTGGACATTTTGTCTCAGTATTCATTCCGTTGATTCTGTTCATTTGAATTTTCGACAGGTGTGGCAGGATTTGTGTGCTGACTGTAGTGTGCCTTTTTTTGAAATGATTACTTTTACTGGTGATCATCATGAGCTGTTCCTGGACTTTTTTGCAATATATACACTATTATCATTATAGACAATTGCTGACAACCTCAAGAGTCTTATTTTTATATGATGTACTGTTGAAACATGCTTTACAGTCACTAGTTTCAGTCATTAATATTGTCTTGAGGTGCCTCGGCTCAGACTTATTACTGTATGTAGTGTCTAAATGTTCTTCACAACAACTCTTATTGTTTAGGCATACCATTGGTAGCAATTGTGTTTTTCAAAAATGTGAATTTACATTTGGGCACAGTATCAATAAGTATATAGATAGTTGCGCACCAGTTATAAACAGTATTAGCCTCTTGTGAGTTGACCAAGGGGTAAGCCCCATTTTTTAGAAGGGAGAGATGTCCCTTCTGTGCGTTCCTGACACTTTTCTGTGATTCTTATCAGGCTCCTACTTCCAGTTTTGGGTATTTTTTATTAGTTATCTGTGTCATCTGCTCTCCTGACAGTCTGGCTCAACAAGCATTAGATTGGATTTTTTCATTATTTTGAATCTGGCATTTCCACATCACATTTGACCGCAGCACATTGGCAACTTATAGTCATGGATCTCAACCAACTGCTTCAGGGATTATGTGCTGATAAAGACGATATCCAAATATTTGGAATCGAACCTAAGAATGGATCCACTGAGGATAGAATATTAGATCCAGTTGACAGTTGCAGTTTGCTGTTTACACAACTTGGTAAAAAGGTTAAGATATTAAGAACTAACATTTGGCATTCCAGGCTTTTTAAGGCCTATCAACATCAAAACATTACCCCCAGAGGACTCAGAACAAAATTACAACCATTAGTCAATAAACCAGATGAGATACTATTAAGAGATTGGAATTTGGCTCAACAAAATGCTTCAATGTTGTTTGTCAGTATATTATCTTCCTACTATGACAGAACTATACAGGTCAATATCTGTGATGTACAATGGGTTTGTGAAGAATTAAAGAAATATGAGGATTCATCCAACTTTAAGGAGCTCTTAAACAGACTATCTAGGGAACTGACCATCTTTGAAAATGGTTTAAAAGATAAAAAACTACACAAATTTTCCAGGGACATGGAGGATTATGAGAGGGGGAAACCGTTTGAATCTCAGAGAAGTGCCAGGTTTGTGGAGGGTACTAAAAATCCTACCCATACACGAAAAAAGGGCACATCTCTGAGTATAAGCTCAGGAGAGGAATCCTCCACTACAGATACTGAATCCACCAACATCAGTGATTCCCCTGTCTCCAAGAGAGGCCCTAGTTCAGGGCACCCTTTAGGAACAAGAAACACGGGGGGGGATGGAACAAGAAACACGGGGGGGATGAAAACACAGAAGTCAGAACTATAGAGGAGCTTTTTCAATCCATTGTCAAATAAATTCTGATTGTTCCAATGTGCACAATATATCTAGTCATGTTTTAACATCCACTCAGGAAACTTTGTTAAATAAAGGTCTGGGTTTTATCCCGGGATTCTTTGTAGATGAGAGTACTTTTGTTTCAGACATACTGGCCTTTTGTAGAAAAAATAATCTTAAACTATTTTTTGACCAACTGGAACAAACTCAAAGATCTACTGAATTCAGATTTCTCAAATCTAATTGCAGTCCACCCATGGATAAACATGTTGCCATATTTCAACATGCTGTCATCAAGGACTTACATCACCGATTTGGATCTTGGCATACCCTTAGACATAATTTGAATAGAATTGAGCAACAGGCCCTTATGGATCTTACGGGGAATACTGATATCACCATTCTTCCTGCAGACAAAGGTGGGGCAATAGTAGTCATGGATTCCAGTTATTACTGGGCAGGGGGAATTAGACAGGTTTCTAACACTCAGCATTATTTGAACATGCCTACTGACCCCACTCCTAATTTCAAAAAGGAAATTGACGCTTTTTTACAATTAGCAGTAGAAGAAGGTATCATCAGTGATAAAACCAGATTTCAGTTGACAGTCAATGATCCTGTCAAACAATATTTATATTTATTGCCCAACATCCATAAATCTTACAATACACCACCAGGCAGACCTATAGTTTCAGGCATGGACTCACTCCCTGAGCCCCTGTCTGTCTTTTTGACGCAATATCTGAAACCTTTACTACCTTATGTCAGGGCTAGATTGCAAGACACTACTGAGTTTTTACAAATTGTCTCGGAATGCCAATTGGAATCCCACTGGTTGATGTGCACTTTAGATGTCAAATCATTATACACATGAATCCCATATTGGGCAGGTTTGACAGCATTGGAATATTGGCTTAACAGAACTAACATCTATGATCTGGGCTTCAACACCTTGCTAATATGCATGGCAGAGCATGTTCTTACCAAGAATATTTTTTACTTTCAAAATCAATGCTATTAGCAGATTCAAGGCACTGCCATGGGAGCATCGTTTGCACCAATATATGCTGATCTATTCATGGGGTATGTTGAAGAACATATTATTTACAATGAACTACACAATCTATATCTGCCTGAGGTCGATATATGGAGACGTTACCTAGATGACTGTTGGCTTGTGTGGAGAGGAGGTAGTGAGTATCTCATGGAATTTATTGAATACCTCAATGGCAACTAGTGGGGGAGGGGTTGAGTTTACTGTAAACCACAGCCTGCAAGAGATTGATTTCTTGGATGTCCATCTACAAAGGGAACCGGATAATACTTTGTGCACCATGGTTCACAGGAAATATCCCCAATACAATAGCTTATTACATGCCTCCAGTCTTCATCCCAAGCACATTATTAAAAATATTCCCAAATCACAGTTCATGAGAATTAAGAGAATATGCTCATCACAGCAGGAGCTTGCTCGTTGCCAGAATGACCTCTCCAATAGATTTCTGCAGAGGGGTTACGACAAACATAATGTCAACTCAGCTTTACAATGGACCAAAAATTTATCCAGGGATAACTTTTTGACATACAAACAAAAAGTTAGTAGTTCAAACCAGGATAAGCTCAGGCTGGTTACCACCTTTGGTAGAAATACGGGTAAACTGATGGATGTTATTGACAAGCACTGGAACATACTTAAAACCAATACACGTTTGGATGACTGGTTAGGGGATAGATGTCTTTTCCTATCATAAAGGAAAAACTCTTGGGTCTCATTTCTCCCATTATAAGAAAATCACACACCAGGATACTGCATTACAACACACTACATTATCTGGGGAAAAACTGGTTGGATGTTACCCTTGTGGTCATTGTTCTTTTTGTAAATATGTTTTTAAGACCAAAAACTTCACTAGTAAAAATACGGGACAACTGTACAATATCAATTGTTTTGCCAATTGTGGTACAGATTGGGTTATATATCTGGCCACATGCTCATGTCAAGCTTTTTATATAGGACAAACCTCCAGACAATTCAGAATCCATATGTCTGAACATCTATGGGACATTAGGAATGCCAGACCCACTAATGCCCTATATAGACATTGTTTGATCCATAAAACAGCCAAATTTTCCTTCACAGTTATTGATAAAATTTCAGGAAACAGATATTTTAAAACTGGATGGCATAATTTATTAAACAACAAAGAAAATAGATGGATTGTTAAATTAGGTGGTCTTTTTCCACCGGGTTTAAATGATAAATTATAATATTTCTTTTCTCTTAGTGGATAACACATTTTCATGATAATGACCCATATTCAGTGCATGTTTGCTTTTTAATATATGATTACTTGAATTTCAAATATTCTGTAATTTTTTATTCACATTTTTTCCCACAGGAAGTGATGTCAAGACTGCTCTGTTGGATTCTTTATAAATTACAGTATTTGAATTGCCATTATTGTTCAACCACTGATGAAAGCACTTTGCTGATTTGGTTCTCATTAAACTTTTTGCTCTTGCCTTCTGGGTGCTGGTCTTTTCTTGTTCAGTAACAATGCAATCATGTTGTATAGCCAAATGGACTGAATCACATGTGTCAAGTAGACATTTGTGTGATATGGAGAGCTACTGTATGAATGGGACATTTTTTTGTTTGTGACAGGTGCCCTATTTTTTTTTTTTTTTTTTTAAGAGAGAGAGGAATGTTGGGGAAGGGACACAGGCATGTCTGAGGCAGGTAAGTTGGCAAGGTGAGGAAGCAATTTCAGACAGACAGGACATGCAGGACAAAAGACAAGGATGGTGAAGAACACAAAAGGTGGTTGAACACCATGGTTGGGGGCAAGGGTGTGGACCTTGCAAACCCATGGATGTTCAGCTGGATGACAGTGAAAACTCACCCACTGGACTGTCATCACTGTCACCTCACTGTGACAATGCCTGCCATGTCTGACATCTGTATCTCTTTGTGCTATTCTGTACAATGATGGAGAGTAGTATCTCCATCTGGTGTAGGCATGTGGCCACAGTGCAACACACAGTCCTAGGTGCCATCCACGGGAGATCTTCTCAGGTAATAAAATCACCCCCTTTGCTACTGATCCTAGAGGGAACCACAGGTCTGTCCTCTGGGGCAGAAGTACCTGAGGAGCACAAGAGGAACTACCAGGTTGCAGCTCAGATGTGCTTGGCACCAAGGCCGTGGAATGGGGCCAGGTGGATCCCATGGGCCAGACCTACTCCACTGTGCTCTGGGGGAAAGAAAAAAAAAACAAAAGAAAAAATAAGAGTTGGGGTTAGAGATTGCACAAGTTATCTTATTTGCTTGTTTAGGCTGAGGAGAGTGGTCTTCCAGCTCTGCATTCTTACTTTTGTATTTGTAGACAGCAGCTTCTCTTGCTTACTGTATAACCTTGCAATGGCAGATGTGTGTCTGTCCAGGACAAGATAAGAGAGTCCCACAGGCTGGTATACTGTAAATTCCAGCAAAAGCTCACACACATACACACAAACCAATCCCCTCCCACATGACTGCAATGTAAATAGGCCCCTACCTATTTAAGTACACACACTACAGAACACAGTACTTAATGTAAGTGCCATGGTACGAGTCTGGCTTGGGGGGTGTCAGACAACACATTATAGATGATGACATCAGCAGTGTCTATTGAGAAGAAGATAACAGTGTCCCACAGGCTGCTGTAAAAGGCTTACTGTAAAGTCGAGCAACATCTCACACCCACAACCCCCCCCCCTACATTTGACTGCAGTGAGAATAGAGCCCTATATATCTAAGTACATAGATTGCAGAACACAGTACTTATTGGATGCTCATGGCACAAGTCTGGTTTTGTCAGGACTGCAGGTGAACTTATAGTAGATGACATTGGCAAGCCATGTGGGTGACAAGAGGTTGGGAGGCCTGCATGAAATGGATTTGTAGGCTTGTGCAGGTCTTAAAAAACTAGCATGCCATGCTATTGTAAAGGTAACTCTGGGATACACACTTCTGCTCTTCTGTGTAGACACACACACACACACACACACACACACACACACACACACACACACACACACACACACTTGACTGCAGGGAGTATAGAACTTCTACCTGTCTAAGGACACAGACTACAGAACACAGTTCTTATCGCTCGTGCCATGGCACAAGTTTGATTTTAGCAGGACTGCAGGTGAACTTATAGTAGATGACATTGACAGGCCATGTAGGAGACAAGAGGTTGGGAGGCCTGCATAAGTTTACCGCTTCATAGTGTCATCTGAGGCTAGTAGCCTAATAGCAGCAGGCTGTTTGGAAGCTTAGCTGTGTAACAACACAAGTACCCTTATATATAACACGTTGCATTGTGGCTGATATACGTGTGGAAAAAGTAAGGAGAACCCCGGGTTGTAGTTCTTGTTTGGGTGGTTTGAGGGAGAAACAAATGGATGTATTGAAAATATATGACATATAGTTATATTGTGCCCTTAGTTTGCAATGTTTCCACATGTAGCTTTATGTCATACAAAGGAAATGGACAATAAATAGCAATGACAAAATATCATATAAACAATTACGTAGTGCAACAAGCCTTGCATTTGTGCTCTGGTTAACAAAGTGTACATGCATGTGAGATAGGCCTGTTTGCTCTCAGAGAAGCACTGCACAAGCATGAGGCACACTGCTAATGCTTGCTACTCTACCCTGGTCCCATCTGCACTCCAGGTTGGCTTTTTCCAATGACTAAGAGCATTAATTGAATGTATCCGTTTAATATTTTTGGGTGTCTGCTTTCTAGGAAATCTGGTTTTCCCTTGTTTCTGAAATGTTGCTCATTGTGCAAACAAGATAATGTTTTTGGGATGTGGCACATTACATAAAACTGAAATTAAAAAAAGACAAATAATAAAAGATACTAAAGCTAAGGAACATATACCAAAATCTGTAAAAGCACAGTAAAATCTGTTAGTACACATCACAAATTTCTACATAAGTCAGGATTTGAACTGTCACACCGGTACAGCTTCAGAAAACAGGAGGGATGCCATAGTCTTCTTGGCCACACAAACAGCTTTACATCAATTAAATGGAAGTCATTCTTCACACAACCAATTGCATTAGAATGTACACTGCTTTCAAACATTCAGCTGTGATTTGTACATTTAATTCTCTTTACTATATTTGGACACAGAGCAGGTAGTGATCACTCACTCTTATAAATATACCTTTCTGTGTTTCTTGATCATCCATCAGTTATCTAACATATGCAGTGTGTAAGCCATTCTATATCATTGGCCTTAACATGTGAGAGGATATTAACTGGGAATGATGTGATATGCACTTGCCAACAAATGAGGTCCAGGTTGGATGGCACAAACACACATATACTGTTCTTTTGGGGTAGCATGGTTGAGTTACTGTTATGGCAGGAACAAGGGTACACACCAATTTTTGGGGGTCAAAGCTCAGTTACTGTTATGACACAAACCAATCTGAAGTCTGAAACTGCAACATGCATCATCACTTTCTAACCTCTGTCTTTAATGATTTACCAGTACAAAGGCATGGTGCTAAACTGAGGCCATACAGGGAACATCAGAGTTCATCAAAGGTATGACTGTGTGAATTTTTAATACCTGAGTCCTACTAATTACTAATGGACAAATGTAAGTAAAGTTTCCTTTCTCCTTTCCTCTCTCTTATATGGTGCATCTCATCTCACCAATATTCAAACCTCTCTGCTATCCAAGTTTGTGACCTGTTATAACATAGTTGCCAAGTTTGCAACTAATGCTAAATATTCCTCCCATCAGTGCATCTCCCTACAGTCTCTAAACTGGGTCCAACTCCTTAATTACCTCATATACCTCCAACTAACTACACCACACAAAATTATTGTCAGACCAACTGACTGTCCAGCCTTTACTTCTGTACATTCTTTGTATCTCCCAGATAGGCTTCTCAGATCAGAGAACCCCTCTTCAAAGTTAAAAGACCAAATCTATCAGCAGGCCAAATGCTCTACTCTTTTTCTATCACCAAACAATGGAATTATATCCTTCTTCCAATAAGAACTATTAGTAATGCATTTTCCTTCGACAACACCTTTCCACTCGTTGGCACTGCACATGTTCCAACAAGATATCTCACAAAACCTGATTCTGTAGTTCACCACTATTATAAATTCTGAGAGCCTCCTAACTAAACCACATAGAATCATTTGAATCCTTTTTGCATTACAGACACCCAAGTTTTTCACTTTGTGATAAAATAATTACAGGCTCTCCTTCTAATCCTACCTTCACAAGCTTAATATCCTTACTTTGCTACTAGAAGCTATGTTTCTTACATCCTGTTTTACTATCATTAACTGTGACATCTTACTGTTTTTTCTCTTACATTTCTTGCAATATACTCTACTTCATTTAATTACTCTAGTTGTCTATGTCTTGCATTTTACCAATGTACAAACATTAATTACATTCAACTTATGTTTACATCTGACTAACATATTCAACTTTATCTCACCACATAATATTGTAAATAATAGAATTTATCACTGTCAAACATCTTAGCTTTGCTTAGCTGTCAACTTATTTATGCAATTTTGAATTTTCTATTGAATGTACTTGTTGTACAACTTATGTATACAATTTTGTATCTTCTATTTTATGTACTTGTTATACGTGGAACTTTTCTCCCTGGCTCTTCACTGAAAATTGGCTCACTTAGGCCCAGTGGACCATCCCAGTAAACAAATGCAAATAAATAAAGGGTTGGGAGGGTGGCCTAATGGTTAAGGTGTTTGTCTTACAAGCACAAGGTGCAGGGTTTGAGTCTCACAAGGGAGAATTGGCTAGGCTTACAATGGCTCGCAAGGGCAGTTAGCTTAATACTAACCTATGAATAAAAATAAATAAAATCACAAGTAAGTGTCTGGTGTCACATGTTAAGGTACTTTGTGTACAAATCCACCACCATTTACTAGCTTACTGTACCAGGTTAAAAAATACAAGGATATGCCAAAATATTATTAAAGACTACACTCTAGGTTCAGGACTTACCTTGCAAATGCAGCAGTTGACACATGTTTAGTTCAGGGCTGGCTATCTGATGAAAGCAGTACACAGCCAGTATATGGGAAGTTAAATATATGTGAGTTGCCTGGCATCAATTTTACTATATGTATGTGAGTAGGAGAAATGTATTAGAACCCTAGGTGGTCAGTGATTGTGCTGTGTGTTGTCTCTTAGCCAAAGCAAGGGCATACTGAGCAGGGCTATGTCTGCCTACAGGGACAGCAGCTGGGGGTACCTCCTCTGAGCACTCTTCTGACTGTGGCTGTGATTATCTTGTTATTGGTGGGGGGATGTGTGTCCCTTCCCTTGCTGATCCTGCTGCAGTTGAGATTGTGGAGCATAGCACATACTGTGAATATCTGTGTAGATGTGCGTCGATTATACTGCAGGCCTACACCAGATATATCTAGGCACCAGAACCATGACTTCAGAAGCCCAAACACACACTTTATGATGTTTCTAGCTTGAACATGTGCCTCATTATGGCATTTTTCCATGGATGTATGTGCACCTCTGATGGTTGTCATCAGCCATGGTTCCAAGGCATGACCAGCATCCCCAAATAAATGGCCCTGTGGATTGACACCCCTAGCAAACATCTGGTACAGCTGTGATGTGTGCCAGACATGGGAGCAATGATAACTGCCAGAGTTGCAAGTACACACATTCAAGATAACTCCCTGGCATTACACACAACATGGCAGTTGATGGAGTTGTATCCCTTGTGATTAATGTAGATTCCAGTAATTCAGGGTAGTGTACTACATGGTAAAACAGTTCAATATTGCTGGCCCTCTCTTCAGAAGTACAGGGAAAAATATGCGCTCACTAGCATGTATGAGCATAGCATCTAGAAAATGGTGGAGGATCATGGAGGCCATTGCCTGAGAAACACCTATCATGTCCCTAGTCAGTCTTTGAAAGGTACCAATAGCCAATATTCTAAGGGCTACACATACCTTAGTTTCCACTGGAATGGATTCCTCTCAGTTGTCTCTGGCTCTGAGTTGAGTGCTGCAGAGATCACAGAGTTGTTGTAATGTGTCCCTGCCTACCCTGTAGCACTCTATAATCTCCAGCTCATGTAGGCCCTGAAAGGTTACCCTGGGCCTGAACACTCTTTTCCTTCTCAGCCTAGGCCTATTGTCAGCAGCAGCAGTACTGGCTTCAGCCTCTAGCACATACAGATGTAGAATAGTTGCAGCAGCCCCTAGCATTGTGTCCGTTATAATCTCCTTGTTTCTACTCCAATGGTATTTAAGGACAAAGGCAAAAAATAGGATACTTTATACATTGTTGAATAACTCCACCATGTTAAATTGGTTGATTAACATGCAATTAACCTGCTTACGGTATAACTTGCATCTATTAAACACATCTGTTACTTGCTCATTAGTGCACTATGTGCAGCTATGTGCATCTCCGCATGAACAAGGTAGGCATAGACAAAATTGTTATTTTCTCTTTTCTCAGGATATTGTGTAAACATGGATCATAAAAAGTGAAGAAAGGGTTGCACATGCTGGAATTGAACCCAGGACCATCTATATTCCAGCCCTAACACATATGCATGCTGCCACAGAGAATAATTACATGACAATATAGAGAAACCTGACATTCATGCCTCTGTTTTTTGTGGTTGCACTAAGTGCCGCATTGAGCAAACAAAGAAATCGTAAAAGTAAAACAAAAAGGGTAAACTGGACATAGAGCACACATTTTAACAAACAAATAAAGAGGATGAACACAGAACTTAGGAACTGTGCACTGCTTACATGCACTTTCACCCTTCACAGCCCTACATGTTCACTTCTTCAAGTGTAACCTGACACCCCCCCCGATGTCAACATTCACTATTACCATGCATTCAACACAAACACTGTGGAAGTGCCTACACAAAGTGAACATCCCTACATGGTTAGTCTTTTTTGAAATTCAACAATTCTAATGAGTTTTGGCTTCATTTACATCTTTACCATGCTGACAGCCCGAAATTTACATGGTTAGTAACCATGTAGGCAGGGAAACTGCTCAAGAGCCCAATGCTGTAACAGAGGAATACAGTAATCCATCAGCTACATCCTGCATATGATTACATTACAGTATAATACTCTATTTTATGGAGGTTTACAAATTTTAGCAGCCTGCATTACTTACAAGTATATTCTTCATTTGGGGGTGGGGGAGTGAATATGCATTTGTGTCATGGCACTTAAAATGACAGTATTATGATTGTTACACTGATTTTCTAGCATCTACCCAATATAATTAAGTCAGAATATGCCTGGCGTTGCATGGTAAGGGCAGTTCTGTATAAATGTAAGAGTTTGTCCTTGCTCTTGTTTCTGTGTCGACTCATTTCCATGTCTGTATTCAGAAAGGTTTGGAATACATGGTCAACATGAACATGGGGCCAGATTCATGAAGGTTTGCACGGAGTCTAAGAGTATAGTAAGACTCCAGACGTCCAATATGTCTGCCGAGCGATCCAGCAACACCCTGCAAGGGCGTGCATGAGAGCTCCTAAAACTACTCTTGCACGGACAGTGTTACATTATGCAAATTACCTCATTTGCTGCTGAAAGCTATGCAAATGAGGTAAATTTGCGATCCAGGAAACACTAACCTGTCCGAGTAAGAGCAGAATTATTTGCAGGAATGTACTCTGTTGCAACGGAGTACCATTCTGCAAATAGCAAAACGGAGCTATGACAACTCCAAATAAAAGGATGCATCCAGTTGAGGAAGCATGCCAATGGCCAAATATAAGGCCATTGGCATTTTAATCTGTTGCAAAATATTAAAAATAATTTTTTCCCCCCGATCTCTGATGTTTAAGCATAGCACAGCGCGGCGCTATAAAAACCAGAAAATAAAAACAAAAAAGCCAAAAATAGGCATTTTATTAAAAATATTCCTCTGCCATGCAGGTGAATGGCAGGCTGAAGACAACATGGCTACTGAGTAGTGGTTGCTTAGGGGGGAAGCTCAGTTTGAGAGATGTAACCAAGCATTAGTAGGCAATCCTATGCAAATGAGACTAAGGATAGTGAATCCCAATTTTCGCTTCCATGTGAACCATGTCCCTAGAGTGTAAGTGTAGGATTAGAGGAGTAGTAGAGTAGAAGATAGGTGACATCATGAGGGGGTATGTATCAAAGACTGTAAGCTTATTGGAGCAGAGTGGCATGTGTTTGCTGTGAGTTACTCAGGACTGGAAGAGGTGTGTCTACAGTTGTCTTAACTGAAAACCAGAAACCGAAGGTGTACGCCGTGGATATCACTAAAGTTTCTTGCAAAGATGCTTACACTGTGTGCACGTGTGTGCACGCCTGTAAAGCCGTCTAAATCTGTGTGCGCATGTGTGCACCCGTGTAAGCCTGTGTAAGGCTTTCTAAGCCTGTGTGGGCACATGTGAACCCGCCTAAGCCTGTGTAAGCCTGTGTGAGCGCGTGTGCACTCACGTGCGCGTGTTTGCGCTTGTTTGCACGGCGCTGCCCCCTGTGGCAACAGAAAGGGAAAAGGAAGGAAAAGAAGTAGTAGGAAGTTAACCAAGGAGAACAAGCAGAGCTGCCAGGTGAAATCAATCAGAATCAGCCAATTACACAGGCAGTATACTAGCCCAGCCCAGCCCAGCACTTAAAACTCTGCAAACAACATTCCCCCATGTTTTTCTCAGAAACACTGCAACACTGCAGTCTAAAAAGAGAAGTGAAAACTTAAAAAGCTTAACTGAGACAAAAAAATGTTAGAGGCTGCCATTGCTATTATAAGGCAACATGTGCAAGATGCTGAGGGTGGTGCCATTGCGAATGCTGCTGAGCAACACACAGTGAGGAGACGGAGAAGAGTGTACAGACCCAGGGTAACCTACCAGGGGCTACATGAGCCAGAGATAGTGGAGCTCTATAGAGTGGACAGAGACCTCCTGCAGCAAATTGTTGAGCTGTGCAGGCTATGCCTCACACACAGAACCAACAGAGGGAAACCCATCCCAATGGAAACCTAGGTATGTGTTGGCCTAAGAATACTAGCAACAGGTACCTTCCAGAGACCAACTGGCGATATGATGGAGATTTCACAGGCATCAGCATCCAGGGTACTGCACCAGTTCCTGAATGCCATGTCAGCACATGTCGGTGATCATGTATATTTCCCCAATTCCTGTGAGGTATTGGCCAGCAATATGCATCTCTTCCAGCAAATAGCGGAATACCCTGAGGTAGTGGGTGCAATTGACTGCACGCACATACACATCAAAGCACCAGCTGGTGAGCGGGGTAGGGCCTACATTAACTGCAAAGGCTTCCACTCCATGAACTGCCAGGTTGTGTGCGATGCCCAAGGCATAATACTGAATGTGTGTGCTGGCTGCCCTGGAAGCTACCATGATTTCCATATCTGGCATCTGACGCAGCTGTACCAGACATTTGTCAATGAGGACATCACTGACGGTCACCTAGTGGGGGATGCTGGATACGCACTGGAGCCATGGCTGATGTCACCCATCAGAAATGCACACACACCTGAACAAGAACTCCATAATGAGGCACACGCACAAACACGAAATGTAATTGAGCATGTGTTTGGGATGCTCAAGTCATGGTTCCAGTGACTGGACACATCTGGTGGAGCCTTGCAGTTCTCACCAACTACATGTACCCAAATTGTCATGGTATGTGCCATGCTACACAATATGATCCTGTGAAAGCAGCTGCAGCAGGAACAGCATGGGGCAGGGCCAAACAGTCCCCCACCATTGCCAAGGCCTGCACAGGCACAGCGTGACTCAGAGGAGGAACAACCTGAACCTGCCCAGTAAGCAGAAGGAGGCATGCCCATTACGCCTTGGCCTTGGCAAAGAGGCTCAGTAGGAACCCCGGAAGTGATACCTCTCTCTGACACGTACATAAAATAAAAGGGATGCCTAACTTGACACTACCTGTTTCCACACAGGTATAGGGAGTGTACTATGTGCATCTGACATAGGCAGCCATGCAGCACCACCTGAGGCATGATTGCCATGTTTTAAGCAATATAAAGCAGTGCTAAGCAGCTTTTACCACTATTTAGTATATGTAAACAAAATTGCCTGTGCTAACTAGCGCAACGTCAGGCAACGTTGAGCAATGTTGGGCAAGGTCGGGCAAAGTCAGGCAAAGTTGAGCAAAGTCAAGCAAACATGCTCATATCTGCTTTACTGTTCTTTAAGCAGTCTGGTCTGCCCAGCATGAAAGTAAAAAGCAGTGACAGGGCTTGAACCCAGGATACTGTGCACTATACTCACAGCACTTAACCACTAAGCCATGACAGCATTGCATGGGCACAGCCACAGCAGGACAATTGTACACTAATGCAAACACAAAGAAATGCTGTAGCATGCCCCTAAAGAGGCATATGGGTAACCTCCCCCACAGGCCTATGCAGACAGAGAACAGCAGGCCAGGTGGTGTGATGTGGGTTGGGTAGGCTATGAAGTTGCAATCTAATATAAATGTGACAGTGGACGCTAAGATCTGTAGTACAGTAGTATGCATCAAGCCAGTATGATAGGCAACAGTACAGACTGAAATGGAGTACCTTACATAGCAGTGCAGGCCTAGCAAATGTGTATAAGTGTCAGGTGAACCCCTCATCCTATGTACACCCACAGTAACAATCAGGTGTGCCCCCGGGTAGAAATGTACAAAGAATAGCTGTCCTCCCTGTACGTAGAAATTTTGATAAGTCTATGCAAAGTGTCTCATGGAAGCCCTGCAGGCACAGCATGATCCCTGTTGATTTATGACACAAAGGTGAGCCCTGCTGTAAAAATACAACTTGATTTTCCACACACATATAATATAAATGTCTACAGTGGCCATGCTCACACACTTCAACAAATGTAGTGGATTTCATTCAGCATCACACTGAAAGGTCATACTGGGCATGCTCACACACTTAGGCTAAATATGGAGGTGATAATAAGGGATCTATGGACAAATGTGGTTAGCCATTCTACTTCCAGAAACACATTCACAAAGTGCTTAGAAAATCATGTTATGTGTTCACACAACCTGCCAAGGTCTGTGCATGTAGGTCAAAGGAGGTTCCCTCTACTCATCAGTCATCAAACCCGTCAGAGAGTATCACAACAAACTTGCGATGAATCTGACTAGGCACCGCCAGCGGCTGGAAAGACCACTGAAGTACCTCAACAAGAGGATTACTGGCCTCAAACAGTTGCCCCATGCAACAAGACTGAATTTAACCCAATCTGTACTCTGTTGCATATTGTCTACTCAGGAGATCTCTGCACAACAGACAGGTCCATGTCATGGCAACACTCAGATCTGTTCGGAGTTACAGCTCAATGGCACTAAATATACAGACCCAACTGATATTGCCAACATCCTGGCAGATAGAATCAGTGTTAACTTTACCCCCCCCCCTCTCACCCATGAAAGAGCACATCACTATAATGGAAGACTGCAAAGTTGCTGTCATCACGGCTGCACAGGTAAAAAACACTCTCCAAAGCCAGTATCACAGCAGCCATGGGACCAGATAACCTCCCAGGCTGGGTTCTACACAAACCACAGAACAAACAGGCAACACACTGATGTACCATGTTCAGTCATAGCCACACCTCAGGCTTTGTGCCAGCAGAATGGTGCACAGCAACGGTTATCCCACTACACAAGGGTGGAGACACCATGGACCCCAGGAACTAGCGCCCCATTAGCCTGATGAGCCAGCCCTTCAAGGCCATGGAATGTATCATCATACATCTTATAAAAAATACAGTTGTAATCCCCAAACCCTGGACCACAACCATGTTGGGTTTGCAAAATGCAGATCATGTCTCCTAAACCTGATAGATGACATTGAAGCAGTCACCAGAACCGTAGACAAGGGTAAGGTGATTCGCACAGCCTATGTAGATCCTGCCACGGCTTACAACACTACCCCACACTCTGTAAATATAGATAAACCCACTAAACGAGGTATAAATTGCTATGTCACAAGATGGGTTGCCAACAGGCTTACTGACAGAACACACACTGTGAAAGTAGCAGACTCCATGTATGACTTTGGACCAGTGACGAGTGCAGTACCACAGGGTCCAGTCCTGGGTCCTGTCCTGTTTTGTATCTACTTCCCTGAAGTAAACTTTAACATGGAAGGTCTGTGGCTACTGAAGTTTCCAGATGACTGCAAACTAGGAGCCATAATTGTAAACACTAAAGATGTGGACATCCTACAAAAGGGCCTCACTGAGACAGATGGCTGTTGTCAAAGCCATGGGCTCAAGCTCAATGCCAAAAAGTGCATTGTCATCCCCTTTGTTAAAAACTCTGTAGCCATGAACTACAACATAGGTGGTAGTATACTTAACACTGAAAGTGTGACAAGAGACCTTGGCTGACAGGTGGATAGTGGACATAACTGTGATAATCACATCCCCACAGTAGTCAGGAAATCCTCCTATGTGGCACACCTCATCACAAAAGGTGTCTCATGCAGAATAGAAGAGGACATTGTTCCCCTCTACTTATCACTCACTCGAACCATAATAGAGTACAATGCCCCTTTTGCTATGTACCTCACAAGACAACTACAACAACTGGAAAGCTTGCAGCAATACCTCACAAAGAGCATTAGCGAACTGAAATACATGCCATACACAGACCATCTCAAAATGCCCCAGCCGTACTCCCTTGCATATCTCCTACTCAGAGGTGATCTCTGACTAACATACAAAGCTATGTCAAACACAGAGCTGTTGGACATGCTCCACGTAAAACACACTCACATTCCCTCTGATCTTCGGACCCAAAACCATGAGTGAAATACCAAAGGAAGGGGTGTATCCATTTACCTTATGGATACTCACACCTACAGTTTAGTGGCACAGCATGATGCCTTGGAGACCATGCAAGTGCAACTAAAATTGGGCAAAGCTGCTTATCAGATTGTAGCCTGATACAGATCCCCTACCTTGTCACAGGAGCCTCACTCAGTAGTCCTGAGAACAGTGGAAAATACAAAGTTCCTATCAAACACCATTATATGAGGAAATTATAACTACTCAAACACTGAGTGGGAGAATTACTCATGTACAACGTCGTTTGCCCAATGTTTCCTAGAGTTTAAAAACTCTAACACCCTGGAACAGCTGGTCACCACGCCCACTAGAGGTGACAACATACTGGACCTGATCATCACCAACATGGGGTACCAGTGTACCACAACAGAGATAAACCCCTTGCTGGTAATATCAGATGATAAAGTAATCACACTGGACATCCACATCCCGCCCTCCCCTCAGTCAATGAAACCACTGTGAAGACATTTTCAAAAGCAAACTGCACACTTCCCAAGACCAAAGTGAAAAGTTCCAAAGCCCCCTTGCTATAGGAAAATGCCATACAATCTGCCAAATAATTTACAAGTGCATCCTATGAGCATCTACAGGGATGCATTGATCAAGACATCCCAAATAAAACCAAGATGCACTCCTCCAAAAATAAGAAACCAATCTGGTGGTCGTTGCCCATAAATAAGGTAGACAACAGCAGGAGGAAATGAACACATGATAGAGCAAACTTCACAAAAGGAAAGGCATCACTGATCATTATTAGGAAGAAACAATGATCACTCAAAAAATAATTCAAGGCCAGTTTCTAAAGACAAATTGCCAAGGAATGTAAAAATAACAACCACAAAGCCTTCGTTAGCTATACCAAACATGTAGGTGGCAACTTCCAAATATGCTGTCAGCTACTGAAAAATGGCAAGAAATACACTAAACCAACTTACAACGCCCACATCCTGGGGGACAGGTTCAGTGCAAACTCCCCCCCATCACCCCCAAAAGATCCTGTGTCCATCCCAGAAGAATGCAGAGCCCCTGACTTCATGGACTTGCAGGTAAAGACAGCCCTCTCCAAAGCTAAGAACACAGCATCAATGGGACTGGATGGTGTCCCAGTCTGCATCTTACACCAGCCCCAAAAGGAACTACAGCCTCACCTACATTCACTGTCCAGACTCAATCGAACCACAGGTTATGTACCCAAACAATGGCATACACCAACAGTCATCCAGCTCCACAAAGGGGGTGCCACAACAGAACCTGGAAACCATTGCCCTATAGGTCTACTCAGCCTGGTCTGCAAAGCTATGGAGCAAATTATCATGGAACCCATAAACAGAGACATCGGGGACCTCCAGACACTGGACTTTACCCAACATGACCTTGTTAAAGGCAGATCCTGCCTCCTAAACCTAGTTTGACTTATTTTAAACAGTTACCAAGGACATAGATGGAGGTGAAAGTAGTCCACACAGCCCACCTGGACCTCTCTAAGGTCTTTCTACTCCATTCCCCACTCTGTCATCATGGGCAAGCTTACTAGCTTGAACATTAACAGCTATGCCACAGGATGGGTGGCCAAGTGGCTCACAGATCAAACACACATGTTCAGGGTTGCGAGTGCCATGCCTGACTCTAAACCAGTCACAAATGGCATCACACAGGTCTTGGTCCTGGGACCCCACCTGTTCAGTAGATACTGTTCAGAGGTACAGGCAAGCATGGGAGGAGTATGGCTGAACAGGTTTGCAGATGACTGTCAACTGTGGTCCATAATCGACTCTACAGCTGACACAGACATCCTCCAGAAGGGTCTTACAGAGACAGATATCTGGTGCCAAAACAATGCTCTCAAGCAGAATGCCAAAGAATGCAAAGTCATCCCCTTTGGATAAAACAAAGTGCACACAAATTACCACATAGGTGGTAATCTGGTATGTACAGAAAAAGTCATTATGGCCCTGGGGACACAGGTAGATAGTAAACTCTCCTTTGATGATCACATTGCCAAAGTGTTTAGACATTCCTTCTATGTAGCCCACCTAATGTAACCCACTTTGTCTAGTCTGATGATGTCACCATCCTACAAATATACCTGTGGAAATGAAAACTCACAGTAATGTGTATAGCGTGTTGCACAAATGCGTATTCCTGTAGTATCATGAAGTAGTTAGGTAGGGGTTTGAATCCTTCACTTGGCAAGTGTTCATGTGTGATCTCCTTGGAGAGGAGCAACCTTTTTGGAGAGTAGTAAAACACCTTAAAAGTGGTATACAAATCTTTCTCAAGTCTGATGATGTCACCATCCTACAAATATACCTGTGGAAAAAAAGAGGTCACAGTAATGTGTATAGCGCATCATGTAAATGCGTACTTCTTTAGTATCATGAAGTAGTTAAGTAGGGGTTTGAATCCTCCACTTAAATGTGTTTGTTTGTGGTCTCCTTGCAAAAGAGCAACCTTTTTGGAGAGTAGTAAAACACCTTAAAAGTGGTATACAAATCTTTCTCAAGTCTGATGATGTCACCATCCTAAAATATACCTGTGGAAAAGCACACTCCCAGTAATGTGTATAGCACGTCACTCCTCTAGTATCATGAAGTTGTTAGGTAGGGGTTTGAATCCTGCACTTGACAATTGTGTGTGTGTGATCTCCTTGGAGAGTAGTAAAACACCTTAAAAGTGGTATACTGATCTTTGTCAAGTCTGATGATGTCACCATCCTAAAATATACCTGTGGAAAAGAGAACTCCCAGTAATGTGTATCGCGCATCGTGTTAATGCGTACTTCTCTACTGTCATGAAGCAGTTAGGTAGGGGTTTGAAGCCTGCACTGGGTGAGTGTGTGTGTGACACTGTTGGTCAATGTATTGTGGGTTTTGCTTTTACTACTGTATGACATATCAGTATGACAACAGTATGTGCATTGCACATGTCAGATAGCTGTGTGGCAAATACATATATGTACATGTGACCTCAATTATTTCATAGGTGGGAACCCTGCTTTCCCCATGAACACATCTGTCATCTTTGCCAGAGTGTGCTGCTGCTTTCCAGACCTTAGGTCACATCTGTATGCTTGTGACAAGGCCAGCCACTGCAGTGATCCCTGGCCTAGGTCATCCATGTTACACACACTCATTACAGTTTCTGCTGAATTGTGTGAGTGAGGGTTTATGGCTGAGGTATATTACAGACCTGTTCAAATGCAGCAAAATCTGTCAATGATGGCTATTCATTATAGGTGTACAACAACCTTTGTGGATATGCATGCAGACCCCTTATTGCTTATGTGATCCAGTGAGGTATTTCTAAATACCTTTGGATATGTGATTACCAAATTAGATATGACGTAACACTTGGCTGCATGTACACATCGGTACCTGTTCAACATGTTGGTGGCTACTACCTATTTGGTACTGTGGGGATACTATGTTTCGTAAAGGTGGATGACTATGCTCTGGTTGGCTTATAGCTTTACAGCATGGGTTTGACAACAGGTATCTGTCTGTATGATACCCTTGTGGAGGATGTGTGTGTCATCTGGAGAATGCATTATAGGCCACAGTATGCATATCCAGACGTGGACGGACATATCCCTACTGTGATTGCTTGTACCTTAGAGAGCTATATGGCAAACAGGAGTGGTCTCAGGAATGGGTGCAGGTGAATACCACTGGTTACTGGCATAGTATAGTACCTGAAGGATCCAAATGTTACTGTGTGGCCTACATCTGTGTGTCGGTTGTCAAGACATCATCTAACGATTGTTTATGGTCAGGCTGTTGAGGTTATGTATACTACCAGAATGCAAAACAATGACAGATAGTAACAGTATCACCCACAGCACAATGTCAAACCATGTCATACACACATGTGTACTCAAGTTCCAAAATGTGTGTAGTACAATGCATACTGGCCACCATTAGAAACTTTGGAGTGTTACTGTGTAACACAGGGCATGTCACCCTGCCCATGTGTCCACTATGCACGTACATGCAGACAGTGCACCTCCACCATGTTCACAAATGTACACCTGCAAATCTGTGCTACACACATCCCACATGTACTGTCCACTCTCTAACACATGCTGCCAATATTACACACATCAGCCAAGTGGCACGTGGGCAGACAATACACTATTGGAACTAACACTGGTGTAAACAATACTACATTGACAATCATAGCTTTAATGCATCATGCCTGCTCAGCTACATTTTCAAGGATATCATTACACTTTACTGCTGACAACATGCTAACATTGCTATACTGCTGTAAAGTCACCCTGTGCATCAGAACCATGGTAGCCTGTTCCTGCATCAATGTTTCAGATGACAAGAGGTGGCACAGGTTTCATCATATGCACAGGATGTGTTGTTGGTTTGCCAGAGGCCTACATTGAGCCATACAATCGACATGTATGTGTGTGTGTGTGCGTGTGTGCGTGTGTGTGTGTGTGTGTGTGTGTGTGTGTGTGTGTGAGGGCCAAGAGTACTGCTATGGACCAATGTTGATGTAATGTGTGCGGGTATGTGTTAGCCCTAGGTGCCTGTTTTATGTGTGTGTCTGCATGCACACAGTTCCACCATGTGGCTGCCATACACGGAAATTTGTGAGACAGCCACAGACTGTACCTGCCAGGCTTTACAGATCACCATCTCTGGCCACAGACATGGTACCTGTGCCTGGCAGGTGTGCTACTGACAGTATCAGGTACTAAGCCAGACTGGGTACTATCCTCAGAGGTGGACAGATGTACACTGGACCCAGGTCCCTGCTGGGACTGTCCAGAGCCACGTGCACGTGGTCTTCTAGGACAGTCTATGGACAGCCCACCCCCAACATTGCTGGGGCTGGTACTGGCACTACGGGAGCGGCTGTGGCTTGAGGGATGTCCGTGGCAACTGCCAGCTGCTGATGTTGCTGGCATACATCCACATCGACGTCTCAACTGTCGCACACTGTCCTGACACATGGACATGACATTGCGGAGGACATCTAATGTCTCACCCCAACGTCTATCAGTGACCTCAGTGTAATTACAGATGGCACCTGCTAGGGCATGGATACTGTCAATTACAGCGGTGTTATGTGCACTCTGTGCCCTTAGTTCCTGTCTGGTGAACCTTTCCATACGTGCCTGTGCCTCCATGACAGCCTGGAACATGCGTGAGGTTGTAAGACCTGTGGCACGTCTGCCAGGGGCATGATGAGCAGCAGTGCTCCGACGAGAACCCCTGAACATCTGCCTATATGGTACCCTTCCAGACATCTGGGTATGGCTGCTGTGTCGGGATGCATGTGCCATAGATACCACACGGTCCTGGCCAATGCTGACTGTACACTGTCCCTCAGCTAAGGGCATCGGTGATGGATGTATTGGCAGTATGACTGTGTGCATGGATGGGGTGGAAACTTGTGTTCTGTTGATTGGTGGCCCAATGATAGACCCTGGCAAATATGCCTGTGCCTCAACACACCTATCCTCATCATCACTATTTTGCTCAATGACATCAAGTTCCCTGCTGCAGTGAACCAGCCCAACCTCAGAAACTGTGAGAGGAAGACAGGAAACACACTTTCCGACCTGTACATGATGTCGGAACACATGCACACATGCACACATGAACACATGCACACATGCACACAAGCACGCACACATGCACACATGCACACATGCACACATATATACTCCTCACTTAAACACACACACACCACCAGCAATCCAGAACATACTCAATAGCGGTTGATGGTGGGGTAAAGTATCACAAGCCAAACAGTCATATCACATGTGTCAGCATGCAGGACGTGTGTTGCTCAACAGCATGCAGTGTGGGTGTAGACAACCCTTGCTAATAACAGTATACATGGCTCTGATGCATGTGTGTTGTTGTTCATTGATTGGCCTCACCCTGGAACGCAATGTGTACATGGACACAATATTGCTGTGCAAGTAATGAAAGCTCTGCAATGTCCTGTGCACCACTGACAGGTATACATACCATGGCTACATGTGTATCTGTGTTTGACATAGATATCCATTTCTGATTAGAGCATCTGTGTCTTTAGGAGATAATTGTGGACACAGGTTTAGCACATGCATACTATGTATACACACAGGATGAGTGGTGCATGTATACCTGATGGAATACCGTTGCTCAACATAGCCATTGTACAGTGGTTATGGTGAGTGTAGGACATATTGTGTACATGCCAGTGCCAGCCATGACATGGCATGCTACAACACAACTGCAACATTAAACATCACACATACCCAATGTGTGTCAGGTGACCTATACACTCCATAGCATTACAAGACATATATGTGTCACTTTGTACTGATGGTGATTGCTATGCATATTGTGTATAGGTGCATATGTTTGCACACACACAACAGTGAGGTGCATAGCAATGAATGCTATGTGTACTGTGGTTACTGTAACTGGATGGGGTGTAGTACCATGAGCCAGCATCATGCAGCATCATGTGGTCACTCAAGGCTACTAATGTGTGCCAGACCAGCACCTAGCATGCTGTACCTGAACTGCAGTACCATGGCTACATTCACCATTTCACAATCAGTTGTTACATGGGTTTGTAAGGTGCCCAATAGGGAGCATTGCCTAACATGAATGTGTTATGTGTTGCAGAGTGTAGCACAGCCCCATGATAGGCCTCTATCCCTCAGGTATATTATGTGTGCTGTGTGGATGACATTTGGGATACTGGAGTGTGACCTTACAGCGGGTGTCTGAATATGCCGTGTGTAGCATATTAACGTGTACTGCGTATGACAATGTTGTGTATGTTGTGTGCATGTGTATCGACTCTGCCTATCCAATGTCCACTACAGTTTTGCCACAATTGTGTGGGATGCTCTGTGTATTGCATGTGTTTGAGGCGGCTACACACATTTCTGGGATGTGCATAGTCTCACAGCAAACATGCACAGCATGCATTATGCATAGGTGTGTTACGTGTACATGTCCTACACCTCACCTATGACATGCACATATATCATGCAATATTAAATGTAGAACACACTCACCAGCATGGGTCTGCTGCCTTGCTGTCACACCAGAGGGACCTACAAGGATATGAGACAGTTTGTCAGTGGCAACAACTGTGGCATTGCTACTGTGGGTTTGCAATCTTACAGTAGTACAACGGTTGACAGTCACAGGCCTACAGATTATGTTCCAAATTATCAATATTGTACAACACCAGGCTCCACATCTTCTAACTACACAGTACACATCTCACATATGCATGATCTACCAATAGAGGTAACAGTAGTCTACAGATATGCCATGTTACCTGCACACTCCATGTCAACTCGCTGGGTGGCTCTGGCCTCCATGATGATACATGTTTGCTGTTGTTGTTGTTGGCTAGGAGCGACCAGGCTGAGGAGCAGCTCCTCCACTCTGGTGAGGGGGGGGATGGATGGCTACCCCACCACCTGTGGCAAGCTGTTGTCTATGGACATCAGACACACGCTGCCCGACATGTCTAAGTAAATCACTGCAGTGATGGTGTACCTGCTCATATGTCTGGTTATGCATGCCTATGTCATTTACCCGACGGACAACATCTTGCCACAGTGCAGTCCACTCATGCTGGTCCTGCCTGGTTCCTGAGAACAGCAGGGCGTAGTGCTGAACCAAGCTGGTTGTGATCTGCTCATCCTCAGCTGGGCTGTATGTCAGATTGCAATGGTGAGCCATGATCCTGGAAGATAATGAAACAATATGTCTGAGCAAGTCATGTGGCACACTTAACATTCTAAAGTACAAATATCACTGAACTGCCATATATAGCAACCTATTGGCTGTCAGGGGATACACACTTTCAATACCACATATCAGTGCTCATACCACAACTGCCTGACAGTGCCTGGCACACTCTATATATCAAACCATGTTCTGCACAGCAACAAAGAGAAACCAGTATGTAAGACTATACAACAGTACATGTCACACTGTATGTGACACAATGCACCACCTAGCCACAGGAGGTATATATTAAGCTAATGCATAATGAAATATGTCATCCATTGCAATGATTGTAACGTCCAGTTACAGTATTACCAGTATACCACACTAGTTGTTGGTGGCAAACCCCTGCCTAACATATGTGCACATTTGTTAGTATAGGTAGCATACTGCTGTACTAGACTATACATGTTGCTAGATACGCACTTATATCCTGTAACACACATATGACTGAGGGCATGTTACAGGCATACCCACACACATCACACATACATACAAGACACAAAGGTATGGCAACCCAGATGAGCTTTACCTGTGTACCATACAGTACTGTGGGTCAGTACTTACAAAACATTATTCCTGAGGTATGTAATCTGTGAGGTCTACAAGGAACACACATAGTGTTTCCAAGCAATGTGGACATACACCATTCTGTGCTGTTTAGGCATACAGCTTCAGGTAGTACTGCTTCAGGTAGTACTACAGTTTATATGGGATTTGGATTCACCAGCAGTACCAATCAATAAGCATACATGTACTACTTTAGCCTACAATGGCACATCCCAGTCCACACCAAGGGACTACGTCAGACCTTATGCCATTCTGCTTTTTCTGCCTAGCAATAGCATACACATCTTTTGCTGGAATCAGAGCTAGGACACAAAATAGCATGACAGAAACAGTTTCCCACTAAGCTGTCACACATTGACAGAACCTCGACACATTCACCAACACATTCACCATCACACTCAGTCAACCTCACATAGCAATTATTGCAACAAGTACATGTGGGTGTGTATCGGTTCATAGGTAGGTAATAGGCTATTGGCCCTAGGGCCTATAGAAGCCTAGCCATATGCCACCCTAGCCTTTTACACACATGTAATCTAATTTCATGTGCCCCTGTCCAGCAGAGCCACAGAGGTGATTCCCAGTGTGTATTTCCTATCTTCCATCCAATCATAAGGATTATTCATGACAACTGCTAATGAGGAGCTTGGTTTTCTATTGATAGGTGGTTTGTTCCAGTGAATGGGATGTTTCTGAGATAGGAATCTATCCCTCCAGCATGTTCTGTCTATTGAGGTGACAAGGTTTAGGTCCCTAGAGCATGCAGGTGGTAGGGATTGTGATCTGTTTACGTGGAGCATGTCCAACAGCCCTGGGTTTGACATAGCTTTGTATGTTAGGCAGAGGTCACCTCTGGGTAGGCAGTATGCAACACAGTCTAGCTGTGGTTTTGTGAGATGGACTGCATAGGGCATCTGTTTGAGGCCAGTATTACTCTTTGTGAGGTATGTCTGTGGCCTTTCTAGTTGCTGTAGATGTCTTGGGAGGTACATACCACATGGGGCATTATACTCTGTAATGGATCTTATGTGTGATGAGTAGAGGGGAACACTGACCTATATTTCCCCTGGATGACACACCTTTTGTGAGGAGGTGTGCCACATAGACAGATTACATGACTAGTGTGGCACTGTGATTATCAAAGGAGAGACTACGGTCCACCTGTGTCCCATGGTCTCTTATCACACTTTCGGTGTTAAGTAGACTACCACCTATGTAATATTTCATGGGTACGGAGGTTTTGCCAGAAGGGATGCCAATGCAGTTTCAACATTAAGCTTGAGTCCATGGCTTTGTTAGCAGGCATCTGTCGCAGTAAATATGACCCTGTCTCTCTCTCTCTTTATATATATATATATATATATATATATATATATATATATATATATATATATATATATATATATATATATATATATATATATATATATATATATATATATATATATGTACACACATACATATTAACATCCATTGGTGTACATATAGATATACATATAGGCACATATACAGTCCACCTTTCATGGTGGGAATATCAATTATGCAAAGGTTGTGAGGTATACAGTTATGTAATAATATTGCACAGTGTTGTGTGGAATGCATTGAAGGTGTTCTCAGCCCATGTAGCTTTAGCAGGCCTCACTGGCTGCAACACTGCAAACCTGACAAATCATACCCACAGCGTTTAACCACCACATGTCATATACCAGCACTGTATGCTGTCTTGTTTGCCACACACTACAACCTACATAGAAATATGCACATAACAACCTTCACCAACATATATATGTCCACCCTTCACAAACAGTTGCAGTACATCCCTTGCTCTATGCACATGTACAGATGCTAATATATCT
Source organism: Protopterus annectens (assembly GCF_019279795.1). Classification (NCBI taxonomy): domain Eukaryota; kingdom Metazoa; phylum Chordata; order Ceratodontiformes; family Protopteridae; genus Protopterus; species Protopterus annectens. Next base: position 1,193,537,492 of record NC_056726.1, read on the forward strand.
GACACAGACTGATCTCTCCGTATGTGTGTGCCATACACACACACACACACACACACACACACACACACACACACACGGTCCACACTGTTGTAAGTCCTTGGACCTCACAGATGACCTGTTGGACCTTGCTGCAACATGAAAAGGTGTCACATGTGAGCAGACAGTAATATTAGAGGGTGTATATATAGCTGCAAATGCTAGATTAACACACTAGCCTGGTACAGCTGTTGCCAATGCTAAGCTACACGTTAATATGACTATCATGCATTTGTTACTCTGTCACATCCATGTTTATATAACTGTATGCGCTACTACCCCAACAGACATTGTACACACTACTGAAAAGAACACAGATAACATGGATCAGATGTTTGACATTTAATGCTGAACTACATATGTCACAGTTATATACCACTGCACACAGCCACACACTAATTTCTCCATGGCAGTAGTTATGGAGAGCATCTGTGCATAGATGCGTACCGTTGCCACATATGGATGATTCAAAGTATGTTACATACCTTTCCTTTGTATGTGTTTGTATTTGTCAGTTCCGTGTGTTTTGTATAATTTTTATTTATTTATTTTTTTAATATATATTTTTTTAAATATATATTTTTTAATATCTTTTTTTTTCTGTTGCTGTTGCTCTTGTTGTAGATGTCAGTGTCTGTCTGTCTGTCAGTGTCTCTCTCTCTCTCTCACTCTCTCTCTCTCTCTCTCCGTAGCTGCAATGAAATGATTGCATGTGTGGACAGCAAGTACAGCCTGCTTTTATAGGTATCTGCACATGTGCATGTGATGGCCTCTGCATCAACTGGTGGCCACCATTTGGTAATTGCATGCAGCCTGCTGTGTGGTAATTGCAATACTCACTGTCATAGCAACCCAATGCTATAAATTGCTAGGTCAGGTAGGCATAGCCCTTTCAGTTTTCCAAAGTGGGGCCCATGCTTGTTTGCTGTGAACACCATTGTGTAAGTCAGAAGGTTGGTATACTTATGTCTGAAGCTAGGGGTGTAGCCAGTGATTTAAATGTTGTACTCAGACCTGAATGTTGCCACTTCCAGTACACAGTTGTCAGTGTAGTATTGTACTCACCCCTACAAATGCTAACACAAGATACATGGGAGTATGTAGTTTCTTTTCTACTTATACATTTAGCTGCCATACATACGTAGTTATTGAGATGTATTAATTTGGCACATGACCTGTTTGTGAACTGCTATACTGTGAATATTAATGTACTCACTTCTGCACAGTTGGTGCTTTTTTATTGTTGGCATTAGCACAGGATGCTCATGAAAACTGGACAATTCCAGTACTGAGTATGCCTACCTACGTTCTTGCTGGACCCTGAACACACAGGTATTTTGTACATTTGGGTGGGGATTGTCCTGCTATGATACTGTGTGGGGGTTGTAAAGTGCTGCTGTAACATTATTTACTGCTAGAATGTCTGGTTCTGTTATCACAGTCATGTAATGCTGGTAAAGTTCCACAGAACAGGTTTTGTGTTATGGCATTCCTATCTTTCCTTTACATATATATATATATATATATATATATATATATATATATATATATATATATATATATATATATATATATATTTCATCAACAACCTGCTGTAAATCTACTGTGGCTTAGTGATACTTCATGCAGTCTAGTGTGTCCAAGGTCCGGGGTTCGGGACTGACAGTGGTGTTTTATTTTGCTCCTGAGCAGAACAAGGGCCCTCACATGCAGGGTGACTAAGGCACTTTTAAGTAGTTGTAAGCAGGTTTGCGCGGGTTTGGGTGAAACTTAGCAATACTTAGCTAAGCACACACAAGCGCACACTCACGCAAACCTGGTAACTACTGCTTAAAGGTTCTTACTCCCGCTAACCCCTGTACTCATGTCTTTGAAAGAAAAGAAAATGGGGAGATAGGAAAGTGGTGAAAAAGGGGCACAAAGAGGGAAAGACAGTAGGGAAAACAGCTCAGGATGTGCAGGACTTGTGTAGGGAAGGTCCATAGCTGCCCATTTCTTTAACAGCAACAGCTGTACATATGCTAGTAATTTGGAGGGAAATTTGAAACCTTCCACCCCTGAGAGAGGGGTGAGGACAACAAAGTATGTTGTACTGCCAATTAAATATCAGTTTATGTGTCCATCAGACATGTGTGCAAAATGGGCAGCTATGTATGGAGCGTAATATTTTTTTGGGAGCAGATTGCCCTTTTTTTTTCCAGGTGAGAGTGGAATGTGGGGAAGGGGAAGTAGGTATATTTGGGGAGGTAGGTTGGGAGGAAAACAGACAAGACAAACAAGATGCATACAGGGGTGGAATATGACACATGTGATGTGTGAGCAACATTGACGGGGAAGGATGTTTGGAAATTGCAAGCCCATGAGCCCACAGATGGTAACAATGGAACTGAGATCCCCACCCATGGGCAGTCACCACTGCACCTTCACAGCCCAGAGGGTGGCTGTGCTGGGGGCTGCATAGGAGGGGCAGGCTCACCCGTGAGTCGTGCCACATGTGCCTCAAGCTGGCATAGAGGATCAGCGACTGAACACTTGATCTCCCCATGAACCACAGCCCGGACCATTCGGAGGGTGATAGGTGGCCCTCCTCCGGCCATGCTTGGGGGGCCTGGGCACTGGACATACTGCTGCCAGGTGCCATCACCAGCTGAGGTGGGACAGGTGGGTCCGCTGGGACCGGCCTTCCCATACGTTCTATGTTTAGGAGGATTTAATGACAATATGGGTTGGTAACAGCCAACAGCATTCCAAATTAGTTGTAACAGCATGTAGTAATATTCCCATTAACCCAACACACCAGCGTTCCAACAGTTGAACAGCAAGCATAACACATGCATATATAGAACAACAGTGGACATTCCAACAGCATGCAGGATTGATTGGTGGTAACAGGCCACCAAGATTGTGGTATTTGAACAGGGCACATGCATCAAAGTAAATGCAGATGTTTATAAACCAATAGGACATATGTCCCAACAAATGTTTTGAGATTAGACATACCCATTGAGGTGTGGAATTGCATTGTTTATGCACATACAGTAGGGTGTAAAAAGATACCCCCATTAACAACTTATATATACTTATAGTTTACACTACATTCCTATTGACTGCAGGTATATATCCCTTACATGTCTTATTACACTAGGCAATATCTGTTAAATTGTGAAACGGGTTTTGCTAGTTCCTTATATACCTGACCTGTATCTAACATACAAACTGTCCAGGATGCAGATGTTACTGCTATGTATTTATATATTTTATTTATATTTATATTTATATCTACATATCTGGATGTGTTCCGGTGACATTATCAGTTATATTTTAACAGCCCCCTACATTTCTAGCAGCACACTGACATTTCTGGGGAACACAATAACAAGCTACTCATGTGCCAGATTTACCTATACATGCCAGCCATGAACCAACAGTTGAGGACTGTATATATGCTTAACAGGTACTAGCACTCCCCTCATCCACTTTCTATGGGCCTACCCAAGTGTGGGTTGACAGCACTTAATACAACAGTACTATTTCTATAATGCAAGAGTACAACATTTCCAAGAAAGTGACACAGACACACTCCAGGAATTATACCTTTATTAATTACATTACACACTTTTCTAGAGGCTCTCTCATTTATCTGATATATCAGTACATGCAGAAGACTCATTCAAGACGTATTATACCTTTATTAATGGGTTACAACACTATTTTTCAGGCTCTCTCACTTATTTTATATAACAGTACATGCAGAGATGTTATTCAAGACTTATTATACCTTTATTATTGGGCTACAACACTTTTTTCAGGCTCTCTCACTTATTTTATATAACAATACATGCAGAATAATTACTAACCTGCCTGGTGGCACAGCCTTAGCAGCCTATCTGCATAGGCTTGCTGATTCGCAGCACGGACACCTGCAGCTGTGAAGTAAATGAAGTGATATTGAGACATACCTATCCATAATATAGACTACGATAGCAATTCTTACATAATTCATTCCATGGCTGCCTACTCAGTAGTGGGGCATTTTCCATCCCACTGGCCTCCTGTATCCACTGGTTCAGTCGGTCCTCCTTGTGTCTCTTCAGGTCTGAGTAGTGGTGTCTGACCTGCTCACCAGTCTGAGGAATGCCTGTGGCACTGGTGAGATCATGTGCGAGACGGTTCCAGGCTTCCGCTTTGTATTCAGTGCCCTGGAACTGACCCTGCAGGAGTCTGGCATCATGATTATGGATGAGGAGCCAAACTATCACTTTTGACTCCTCAATGCCCCACCGTTGCGCTTGGAAGCGAAAGCCTTCTCCAACACCAGCCATGATGCCTGCAGATGGGAGCTACAACCAGTTATGGCAAGTATTCCCGCCTATGGAACTTAAATATGCCTCATTTCCCGCACTTATTTGTGATTAGCAGGTTTTGAAAATTCTCAGCTGAAAGCACACCTGCTTAGCACTGGGTAAACTTTCATTAGTATGTATATGTGTGTTGACAGTGCATGAATATCAAAAGCTGTTGTGGCTTAGTGGTTCAGTACTGTGATTATGGTGCACAGTATCCCTGTTTCAAGGCCTGTTATTGCTTTTTATTTTACTACTGGCCAGACCGGCTAGGGGGTGTGGCTGTGTTTAGCCAACTTTTCTCAACTCTGCCCAACGTTGCTCTACGTTGCTCAACGTTGCCCGACGTTGCGCTAGTTAGCGCTGTGTGCAGCTACGCGCAAACATGTTTTGTTTGCGCTAGTTGGTGCGATGCGCAGCTCCGCGCAAAGCCATTGCGCTACTTAAAGCAGTGCTAAGCTATGAGCATTTATGCTTAAATGTGCTTAATGCTGGTAAACTTTGATTAGCAGTGCTTCACATTGCTTAAGATATGTTACTTATGCATTCATCAGTATGCATAACCAAGTCACCTTCTTATATATATATATATATATATATATATATATATATATATATATATATATATATATAAAATATCGTTCACTACTACATAGGCCATTTCAATGTTTTTTACTAAAATTTAAAAGATAAATGTCAGGAATTATTTTTCTATACCGGTTTCCTACAGAAAATAGAAAGGGGAGTGGTGGGACTTGAACCGTGAATGCCTCCTCTTTGTGTGAAGGCTCTACCACTGCGCTATAGCTATTTGGCTTAATTTGCATATAGGTTTCTTATTATCTTCTTTGATGTCTAAGCTGCTACCTGTAGCTAAGCAATGGGCAAGCCCGCACAAAAACGTGCAAATATGGGCAGCTATATCAGGAATAATAAAAAAAAAAAGGAAAGTTTTACATTTTAGAATTGTACTGGATTTAGAATGTAGGGGAGTTTAGTGTTGGATATGTACACATTTGAGCGGGCTCGCTCATTTCAGCTGACATTTGCAGATTGAGGGACTTGCAGGGGCGTGGATTTTTGGACTGATCGTCAGTCTGTGTGCCCTCATGAATATGCATGGCACGCTGACATCATCCTCTTAGGCTGCAGTTTCTGAGTAAGACTTATTTAGTCTTACATGGAGGATTAGTGAATCCCAGCCATGGAGTCACATGGTTGCTTTACAGTTGTTGAATTGTTCCACTGTTTTGATTTGCTTCATTAGCATACATTTCAGCTACTTATGCTATAATTTGCATGCCATGAAAGTTTCTGTATTTGCTGGTGAGTGCACGGCACTACACAGTCTACTGAATCTAAAAGTTTTCATGGCCATGTGTGCATTGAGCTGTGATGCCCAAACAGGAAAAATTGCCATGTAAACTTTATTGAATCCCTTGTATATGACTACATTTATGTAACCCAGTCAAATCAGCTACATTCTATCAGTTTAGATGAAATGAACATTTTAGTTAATCTGTTACAAATAATTGAAAGCTTTATGTTAATACTTCCTGCAACATATTATCCAATGACCTTTAATATTAGTACATACTAGTTTTTTTGTAAATTACTTTCGCAATTACTAAACATGTAATTCCAGTATTCATGTAGCATCTCTTTAAGGTTCTCTTAAAATTTTATACAAAATGGATAGTTTTTAAATTCTTTTCACAGTTAAAAAATGGATAGCTTTTAAACCAAATGTCCCTTTTTGAATTTTAGGTATAAGTATTATGTCTTCAGGGGATTTTGCATTCTATTGACTTGAAAATTTACTTAGCTTGTGAGGAATCATCATTTTAAAGAACACTTATGCTAGTATTTAGAATCTAACTGAAATGTCTTATGAATTTATTCATTATAAAGAACTATGTTGAGTTTAAAGCAGTCTGTCAAATATCTTAGTTCAACTGATTTCCATTCACTGTTAAGATGTTTTAATAAAAAATGATTTTGCAGTTATATTGCTATTGCATTTATTATCATTATTGTTATTAGACAATGTTATTGTGAAGAAAGACAGATAACTGTTGGAGGAACTTGTTACTGAAACAATACTTAGCTGTTTAAAGAAACAATACTCTATAAAATGCTTGCCATTAATTAATTAAAATAGTAGTTGGTGACTGAGTCGGACTGGCAGAATTACTAAGAATCCTATTATCTGCTATCCCTATTTGATTATTTTCCACATTGCTTCATTTGGCATATCCAGCCAATTAAATATATTTAAATACCTGCCACATGAAAAAAAAAAAAGAAAGAAATTAGAAAATGCAATACTATCCCTATCCATTTATATAGTATGATGCGTTCAGTCTAAGATGTTTGGGAGCAAACCACAGAAATTTTAAAAGCATACATCTGTGTGTGTGTGTGTGTGTGTGTGTGTGTGTGTGTGTGTGTGTGTGTGTGTGTCTCTCTCTCTCTCTCTTTCTCTACACACACACACACACACACACTTATATATGTATATATATGTATATATATTATATATACATATATATCTATATATATATATATATATATATATATATATATATATATATATATATATATAAATGTTAAATGTTAAATAAATAAAAATAAACCTTTTAAAATCAACAATGGGATCCAAAGGCAATTTATAATATGACACACCATCAGACAATTGTCTCAAAACCTTAGCATAATGATATCCTTATAATTATAAACCTTATTATCATAAACATGTCATGAGTCCTATACAACAATAGCCCCACACTTATCAACTTTAATAGTGTTAACTACAAGCAGTTCATCATTAATAGTCAAATTACTAAGAACTATTTTTTACTGCTTAGTAATATTAAAACTATAAATTCTGAAACCCTTCATTTGGTTATTGTATAATTCTCTCAGCACTTATTCCTCAATCAATTTAACCATAGAGTCATACAGGGGCTCAAAATTAGATTTTCTTACTTTAAAAGAACCATTGGAAGTTCCCACTTCATTTGATTCATGACTAAACCAAAATTTAATACTCAAAGTCCGACAAAAATCTTTAATATCCATAACTGGAGAATATTGTGAAAAAAAGTATGGAAAAAAATTAAGAAAGGGTCTAGCAGTCAGCCATGATGTACACACTTGATCACTGGACAGAAGATATAGGTCACTTCACACATTTCAGCATATATAGATGCCACTGTTCTACCCATTTGGTGATATAGGTATTGACAGCCACATCTGTCATTCTGGAGTGAATACCTCAGTGTGGACTCCTGTCAACTGCCTTGGCCTTTTCAATTTCCACAGGATGATGGTCTACGAGAACATCTAACAGATATAACAGACACAGATCTAGCATAAAAAACTCACACATGTCTATTGCACACAGCCAGGATATTACTAGTGCCCATTTAGAGAAGGTCTACCTCACAGATCAGGAAAGTCAGCATGTTTCAATACATGCATGAATCAGGTGCTGTACCCGGCCACTTAGATGGATTTGTGTCAAGGTAAACCCTTCTATGGGAACATAGTCCATCTGAAGGGTGTATTGAAGTATTATAACACTGTGTCAGGTAGGCATATGTTCTGAGTCATGCTGTAGGTGATCTGTGATGTTGTCATAGCCTATTGTTTCAGTGTGATAGGTCTACATGAGGATAATGCAGTGCATACTGCCTACCTTGAATTGTCCTAGGGTTTGGACACAATCCCCCTACTCAGATATTATTAGCAAACTCAATTAGCTAGGGATTAACACTCATGTCTCTAGATGGTTAACCAATGTCCTTACCCACACACCGCATACTGTGAACGTTGGTGAATCAAACTCTAGCATTGCAGCTGTCACCACTAGTGAACCCCAAGGATCTATGCTGGGCCTTACACTGTTTGGAATCTATTTCTAAACAGTACAGGCTACAAAATACAACCTGAAGCTTACCAAGTTTTCTGATTTATTCGTTACAATCATTGAGTCCACCAATGATTTGACTACAGTCAAGAGAGACTAACACACACAAATGATTGGCACCAAAGTCACACAGTCTACTAACAAATATAGAATGTGTCAGGATTTGTGCCTTATGCAAAATGGAGTTTCCATGTAAATACACCATTGACAACACTCCCACCTCTGATGAAACCAGTAGTGCAAGAATTGGGGATGCACAGAGATAGCAATCTAAACTTTGACGAAGTGTCTATAGTGGTATGAAAAGGCGACATCGTGCACCTCAGAAGTCAGGCTATTGTATCCAGATCTGAGGAAGATATAACAGCACTGTGATTAAACCTCATTAGAACACTAATACAGTATAATGTTTACTTTTACATGCACCTCACCAGAGGCCTGCTGCAGCTAGACGGACCACAGGGGTTTCACACCAAGAAAATACTGATCCTACAAACCATGCCATGATGTACATGGATACACTAAAATCACTGTTCCTGAAATCTGTATTGGAAAGGATGAGGTGACTTGTGCCTGGACCTCAGGACATCTCTGACCCTGCCCTGATGTGTAGACTGTACATCCTCAAATCAGCAGAGTCTGTTGAGAGGAAGATGATAAAAGTAATGTTCACATGTTCTTCTAAAATGCCCTCTCTACTGTCAAGCAAGGGCACAAATAGACACACAACTGACTGCAGTGAGAATATAACTTTTACCTAGCTAAAGTACACAGACTTCAGAACACAATATTTTATGCAAGCACCATGGCTCCAGTCCAACTTGGAGTACCTCAGACAATGTTTTACAGCTGATTACATCAGCAGTGTCTGTTAAGGAGAATACAACAGTGTCCCACATGCTGGTGTAAAATGCTGTGTAATGTCAAGCAACAGCACACACACACACACACACACACACACACACACACACACACACACACACACACACACACACACACACACACACACACACACACTTGATAGCAATGAGAATAGACCCCTACCTATTTAATTACATATACTACAAATCATAGTAATTTACACAAGCGCCACACCACAAGCCTGAGTTTTATGTGGCTGCAAGTCATCTTATAGTGGATGACATCAGCAGTGCATGTTGGAAAGTAAAACTTGGATCACCTGCCTAAACAATCCATAGGAGTGGAGCTCTGGCTGTAGAATACACACGTCTGCTCTGCTGGCTAGACTCACATACACACACACACACACACACACACACACACACACACACACACACACACACACACACACACACACACACACACACACAGTTGACTGTAGTGAGGACAGAACCACTACCTATCTAAATACATAGATTACAGAACACTGCACCCTATGCAAGCTCCACAGAACACGTTTGACTTTACATGACTGCAGGTGAACTTATAGTAGATGACATCAGCAGGCCACATTGGAGGCAAAATGTTGGCAGACCTGCAGACCATGCAGAACATAGGCTCCACACCAGAACTGACTTTACAATCACCCAACCAGTAGTCAAAGTTGCGCTTAAACAAGGTTATTGAGGAGCACTAATTCACATGCAGTTGAAGCCTATTACAGAGTAGTTTGAGTCACTGGAGGATATTTCTGTCTCCCAGCATGTTCTATTTATGTCACAGGCTAGGTTGAGAACCCTGGGTCAAATTATTCTTGTCCCATGTGATTTGCAGATGGGTAGCATTTCCAGTAGGCCAGTGACTGAGACTGCTCTGTAGGGCAGGCATAGGTCAACTCTCAGCAGCCTGCATGATACTGAGTACACTGACAGGTCTTTCAGTCATTCTATGTATGCCATGTTTGGAGGTCCTGGAGTCTCCCAAGCACAACCCTGTGTTTTGAGAGTGTGTGTTATGTCAGTGAGCCAGTCGCCTATCCATGTATTACTGTATGACTTAATTCCCACATGGGAGATCTTCACTATGACATGTACATGGGGAATAGTGTCAAAAGTCATGGATAAGACAACAAATGTGGTGTGTCCTGTTATCCCTCATCCCAGTCTGTGGGGTCAGTATCCAACATGTCCATAATGTTGAATAAGCAAAATGTATCTTGAAAAAAACAAAATGGGCAAGGTCAGGTGTGTTGAAGGTCACCTATGTGCTTGTAGATACGGTCCATGCTGATTCCTTCCCTAGCCTTGCAGATAAGTGTTTTAGGCATATGGGTCAATAGTTGTAGTTCTGCTTGCTACCAGATTGATGTACATTGCATAGCACACAACATTCGGTATTACATTTTGTTCTGTGGTTGATATATGTGTGGAAAAAGTACTGAGTCACCAAGGCTACAGTGTTTGGGGGGTGACACCAATGGATGTATTGTAAATATGTGACATATTGTTAGACAGGGCCCTCAGTTTGTAATGTTTACACATATACTTTCTTGTCATAGACAGGAAATGGACAGTAAACAGCAGTAATACAGCATATTATCAATATTTCCATAGTGGGGTGAGCAGTGTGTTTGTCCAGTGGTTAGCAAAGTACATACTCATGCGAGAACATGTTTGTGAGTAGGTAATTAGTGCACAAATGTGAGTAGAATTGCTAAAGCCTGATAGTACTGAGTCTATGAAATAACCTGCTATTTAACTGACTCTGTGGCAGCACATGTTAATGTATTGATACTTTCCTTTTTTGGCCCAGATGGTACTGGGGATGAATACAAGTCTATCTAATACTTTAAAATATTTTTCATTACAGTGTAATAATGCAATGACATGAATTGTTTACACAAGATGTGTTGCAACATTTTGCTACAGCTCACCGTCACTGTGCATTGGTGTACGATGCGCACCCCCTCACAAACATGGAGCCCATAAATTGAAGGGGTCCATTGTTTTTTCTGCTACTTATGTGTGTTGTGTGTGATTCTACTTTTTGATCAGATTAAACATATTATAACGGGACTTGATAGAAAAGTGGTGAAATGGGGAGCAAGCAGGGTGTAGAACAAAGTCTGACAGTTATTACTGAGTCTATGGAATACACCTGCTACTTAACTGACTCTGTGGTAGCATGGGTTAATCCAATTAATGCAGTAATACATTCATTTTTGGGGTCCAATGGTACTGTGTTTGAATATAGCTGTATGTAACACTTTTAACTACTTTTGTATTACCCATGCTGGACATTGATGCTAAATGTGTGCCATCATACAATAATGCATGAAAGAAAACAAATGGGGAGCAAGCAGGGGGAAGAACAAAGGGAAAGAAGGGCAGGAATGTGCAGAAGGGAGGAAGGAAAGAAACATAGCTATCCAGTTCTTTAACAGTAAAAAATTTAACATATCTGCCAAATATTATCTGAATTTGGATTGTCACCTCTGGGGGGGGGGACACAACACAATCACATTATATAGCGAATTGGACAAAATCAAGTGTGTCAAGAAGACAAATGTGAAAAATGGAGAGCTATGTATGGGACATTTTTTTGGGGACAGGTGCCCATTTTTTTTTGTTAAGGAAGAGAGTGAGAGCAGGATGTCAGGCAAGAGACCTAGGAATGTCTGGGTGAGGTAAATTGGGTAGGTGAGGAAGCAGCTGCTGACAGACAACACAAATAAGACTAGAGACAGGGGCGGTGATGGACAAAAAAGGTTAGGGACATCATGACTGGAGTGAGGTGGGGACATCATCAACCCATGGTTGTCAAGCTGGATGACATTGTGAACTGAGTTCACACCCATTGGACTGTCATCACTGTCAGCTCACTCTGCCACTAGCAGGAGTGGCTGCCATCTGCATCCCCTCCTCCTGGTATTATGTAAAATGAGGGAGAGCAGCCTTTCCCATCTGCATAAGCGTGCACCAACAGTGAGGCCTATATCCCTATGCACCATCCCTGGAAATCAGTGCAAATGATAAAAATCACCATCTCTGCCACTGCTCTGGGGTGGTACTACTGGACCAGACTCTGGGGCAGGATTACCTGAGGGGGCAGGTAGTGCAGGAGCAGCAGAAACAGTGCTGCTAGGTTGGCAAGCAGATGGGTCTGGAATGGTGCTGGAGTTAGTGGAGGGGGCAGGTGGATCTTAGTTGCCAGGCCTACCCTGCTGTGCTGTGGAGCATTTAGGGGCATGGTACACATGTATGACATGGACAAATTTTAACAACACATAATAAAATAAAAACAAAAAGGTAAAAACAAAATAAAAATAAAATAAAAGAGAAGAAAAGGGCTGAGGTAAGAGAAAAATAAACAGATAAGATTAGTACATTTATATGTGACATACAGTGTAGTGATACAATTAATTGACCTATTATCTTAACTTTTACTTTTAAGACTATCACCTCCTAATGGATGCACACTATGCTACAGATTTCAGCAAGTACTCTTTGACATATGCATATATTGCACATATGCATGTTCTAATTATGCAGATTACAGTTTATAGCTGGGTATGTGTGACACAGTTTACAATCACAATTCAGGATGAAGGTTTGGTGAACATGGGAATGTTGAACATTAGTTGGTTGTTTCCCATATTACCAACCTACAATTCTGCGAGTCTCCTCTTTAGTGAATGCCACTTTGCATTTGCTTGTATGTGGGTGATGTTACATATTGAGATCATGGGACAGTGCGGATCAGGAGATTTACCCTTTTCCACACTGTTGTGCAATCTTGGAGTTGGAATATATAAGTGGCAGGGCGTGTGGGGGTGTAGGAGGGCTTCTCCTCCTGCAAAAACATTACTGTTAGTGCTGTGCAGTACGGTTTGGTACATATCTATGGCTGCAAAAGGGACAATGGACTTCAGAAGTCAAATTCGACTTCACCTCATTTAGGTTGTCACCATTCCAACCTAATTAATATTCTGCACATCAAACATGTAATCTGTGTTTTTGAATGTTTTATGTTCTGGTGTTTGATGTTTTGATAGTAAACCATGTGCCACTGGTATACATCTTTTACTTTATTAAATTACACATAATTGAAGAATTAACAGTATTGTAGAGTTGGGAAGTGTGGTCTTCGAACCCACAAATTCTAGCTAAAGTCTAATATTGTAATCTTGGTTTGTACTACAGGCTAATACATGCATACTTTCTTTTACAGTTGAGATATACATGATAAATTTGATGCACCTGTATAAAATACCAAAAAAGCTATCTTTAACTTTTAATGCTAGAATACCACTACTGTTCTGCTGCATATATACCACATGCTTCCCTTGTCCTCAGCAATTTAGCCCCATGAGTTCATACAATGACCTCATAGTCCCTGACAGCTGTGGATAAAACAGAACAGAACTGAATATCATTATGAATACCAGTCTTCCCTGTATTCACCTTTTAAGTCATAAAAGGATTTTCTGTAGTTCATACTTACACAGGTGTGGGATGTCCCTAGTCCTAAATTCTCCAATCCAATGGTCAGGGGTATCCCTCTTCTTCCTCCATTGGTGATTGTAGTGATGCCTACATGTGTTACCAATGCAGGTGATACTGCTGGCACTTGTTACCCCCCTGGTAAACTATCCCAAGCTTCTGCCTTATACTGGGAGCCAGAATAGTCCCCCTGCAAATGCCTGGCACTGTTGTTCTTAACTAGGAGTCCAATAGAAATCTTGGACTACTGGAAACCTCATCTCTGTACTCTAAACCTGAGACCTTCCCCACAAATGCCAGCCATGACTGCTATGGACCTACAGCAATGAAGAATTCTGCTTTCATAGGTTCATACTAGGCTATCTGCCCTAGGGCATTTATAAGCCTAGCCAGAGTGTGTTTGGCTTTCGCCACCCATTTTAAATTAATTTTGCTATGCCTTTTTTGAGGTTAGTATACTGTGCCTCTGTCTAACAGTGACACAGAAGTGATAGCCGGGGTAAACCTACGATCTCCCATCCACTCATCAAGATTCCTCTTGAAGAGAGTCAATGTGGGACTCTGCCTAACCTGGACTGGGATTTTATTCCAGAGTGAAGGGAGCCTCTGGGTTATGAATCTGTCCCTCCAGCATGTCCTATTTATTTCAGTGCTGAGGTTCAAGTCTCTCAAGCGCGTAGCTTGATGGGATTTGGATTTTCTGAGGTGCAGCATGTCCATTAATTCCGGGTTGGACATGGCTTTATACGTCAGGCACAGATCGCCTCTGACCAGGTGGTATGCCACTGAGTAGAGCTGGAGTTTCTTTAACCGGGCAGCATATGGCATCTGTTTGAGCCCTTTGATCCTCTTGGTGAGGTACTTTTGGGGTCTTTCCAGTTGCCAGATCCTACCAATTCCAGTTGTCATGTGTACTGAGAGTGTGCAACCTGTTTGAAAATGTTGCTCTCCACTTAGCATCCTAAAAACATGGTGCCTGGCAGTGTGCCCCTCAGAGCACCATGTTTGTTTGATGGTAAGTTGAGCACAACAATAGCAAGCAAAGCAAAATCAAAATAATTGGATGTACAGCCAGTTGTGTATGTGTGTTAGACAAATGTGAAGGCCGTGGCAGTCCAGATAGCAGACATATACTTACAGGAATATAGCAAACAATATACCCACAGTCATACATTTGAGAATAAATGTAATAATACATAGATAAATGAATCTAACACAATACTAGTGTCTCAGCCCTCATACATATAATTAATATCAGCTACACTATGCCAAGTGTTATAAGTGAGAGTGACAATAATGGAAGTGGAACAGCAGTAAAAGTGCAAGGATTACACTGTATTTGAACCCAAGACCAGGTGCATGACAATCCTACCCTTACACCTGTTGCCACAAGAAGGTTTCAAAAGCATTTGTCTATGTTGCAGCTCATTGCCATAAACTGCAATGCCACAACAGTAAAACAAATGCTCCACACCCTGTACTAAAACCAAGGATCATCTGTTCTCCAGCCTTAAACTTACACCTGCTGCCATAGGACTAGCTACATAGCATTCCCTATTTTGTTCTTAAAGTCTTACTGTCAATCATCATGTAGCATCACATTGCGGGTTTGCATGATGCCTAATAGTATTAATTGAATGCAACCTGTTTCTGTCTAGGACCTGTTTAGCCAGTGTCCAGTTTGTGTTATGTGGTGCATCATGCAAACAGTGCTGCAACACAAAAAAAAAAAGAAAAGAAAAAAGGGAAAGGTACTTGAAATGAGGAAAAGCAATCTATGTCATATTCACTAGAAAATGTTAGTGCACATGGGCTATCTCTACATAGGCCTGTATTAGAACTCTCATACCAATTCACCTTCAGAACACATGATGGGTGCCTTATCCCTCTTTGCCACACAAACAGCTTTGCTGCAAAGAACTTAAAGTTTTGGATGTAATGCACCTAGTGATCACCCAACCTGTCATGATTATTGCTTGCAATGATATAGCTCTGCCTTACATTTTGGTATTTGTTTGTCATTCTTCAATTATCTGAGCAGTAATCTGAAACATGCAGTGTTTGTTTGTCTTTCGGCTTTTTCCCGGTAAGGGGCCGCCACAGTGGAACTCCAGTCTGCTAATGATTGGCAGTAGATTTTTTACGAAACACCGAGGTGCCAGCTCGACACCCAACCTTCAACGAAGGCACGCCCATTTACGCACGCATGTCTTTCGAACGCTACCCAACCGTGGGGAGGACATGCAGACTCCACACAGAAGGCACTCCCAAGCCAAGCCGAGAATCGAATGGGAGAATCTGAGACATGCAGTGTGAAAGCCTAATTTATATCAGTAGCCTTAAAATGTGTGAAGATATTAAGTGGAAAAAATATCATATGCATTTGCCAACAAATGAAGGGCAGGTTGGATGTTAAGGAACTAAACCTGTGCCTTGACTGCTTGCTTGAATTTCCAACCTTACATCTAACACTTTGTATATCTAACTTGACACAAGCAGTGGATGTAAGGCAGCCTGCAGCGCTGTTGTGTTTTCCTTCTCCAAACCACTAATTATTTACAGCTGCAATCCATTAAAAACAAGCACTGAGGGAGTGTCTGCATTATGTTTACATCTCCTACATAGAAGCACGTTTTTGGGATTCAGCGATTCTAATGCGTTCACACCTCATTTGCATATTCACCATGTTAACAGCCCTGAATTTACACCATCTAAAAGGCAACTGTGTAGTTAAGCAAACTAATGGTGAGGAGAGTTGTATATGTTCGGAAGACTTCAAAAAAACCTTTTTCTTCAGTCTGTACAGAGGAGTGTTGAACTTCAGAAGGTATGCTTCTATTTTGTTACCTACATACATACTGCATATGCTGGAATGTATTTAAGAAGAATATGAAGCAAGGGCTTTTACAGTTTTATCTGCATGCATTAATTTAAAGTGTACTGATGGCATGGGCATGTTTGTCAAGCCATTTCAGAGGTATACACGATTGCAAATACATGAAAATGGAATGCTGTGTGATAAATATTTACAAATGTTTCAGGGACAGGTCCTCTGATAACACTTTTAGCATTTCAGAGATGGTTTGTTAGCAAAATGGGTAATTTTCCTGTTTTGCATGGGGGAGCAAAGCTGAGTTACTGTTATGGCACAAACAAGGATTGACTGTTCTTTTGGGAGAAGCAAAGGTGAATTACTCTTATAGCATAAACAAGAATGAACTGTTATTTTGAAGGGAGCAATGCTGAGTTAGTGTTATGGCACAAACAAGGATATGTTGTTCTTGTTACTCCCCTTGTTTTGCATCCTGCCTGTTGTTAGTATTTCACATCTGTAGACTGTTTTATGTTTCTACCGTGAGTAATACTGACACACTACCTTTTCTGTTTTATTTGGAAACAGTTATTTTGCAGTTATGTGATATTTATGTGCATTCTCCTGTTGTCTTTTAGAACCAAGTGATTGTAGATGGCTATAGACAACATGGTGCTTTTCAGCTGGAAAGTGGATGGAGAGATATGGCACGTAGGATGTGACTATGGCAGCAGATAGTAGATGATGTCAATGATGTGGGTGGTCATGGCAGAACATACGAGCAGGTACAACACAGGTCCACTGACATGATCACATCTGCATGGAGAAAAGGAGCTGCAATTGGCCATGACCAGATGGTTACCAGGAGATGTCCTACTAGGGAAACACCACTAAGCCCCATTAAAGATTTCCTGGTCAATATTAGAGATCCAGAGAATCCCCCAGGAGAGTACAGTACAACTTGTCCTGCATGTTGGAGCAACAGTTTCTGAGACAGCAAAGACATCTGAGAAAGAGCTTCCAGGTAGGTTTTGTTGTCTGAACAGTTGCATACTGTTGTATAGTAAAACAATTGAAATCAATAAGTTAAATCTATGTCACATGCCTTTTTTTGGGAGGGTAATTGAAAATTGCTACAGTTATAAGCTTAGGTTAGAGGTGTCAGCCGCATTCTTGCTGAAGTTATAGTAAATGGGCATATAAAAAGGTAAATGTATTACCCCTTCCATGTTGCATCTAATTGTAATGATGCTGCCCTAGCTTCTTCCTTAACTTCTTCCAGGATTATCTGGAATACAGAGGGGTATTTCATCTGCAGATGATAAAGCAAACATTTTTATGTCTCTGCACTTATGCTCCAGTCTAAAAATAACTATCATATTGCTGCAAGAACCAGGCATTATAAACCTGCAAGCTCCCAAGTAAGATGTGCAATCCTGCCTGTCTCTACACTTATGCGCCATTCTAAAAATAACTACCATGTATGTGTATTTCTACTATCTATAAGCTTAATTTGTTAAATCACTGGTCCTCATTGCACAATTGCCAAGCCAGCACCAACTTCTCTATGCCTTCTTATAAATAAATTCATCCCTTATCTAGCTCTTGTCCTGCTGCCCATCTTCCAATTTCTGTGTAAAGATTTTACTCCCACTGCTTAGCCTCTACCTCCCCCGCTACACTCCTGTCTTTCTATAGTTTCTCTCATATTGCTCTCTTCTCCTGTCCCTTTTAGATTATACTATCTCCTCACACAGTTTTTCTGCCACATTTAGTGCATATTTAGCTTGAAACTTACCCTCCTTTCATATAACTGCTTTACCAATAGTTTTTTTCTTAGTAGCTGCTTTCTTGGAAATTGGGTCCACATAGACTGATAACCCACACCTGATTCATCTGTTCTCTGAATGACTTAATCTCCTCCTCTTTCCCGTTCTCATCATCCTTTATGAGTTTAAAACTTTCAGCTAAGATTTCCCTGACATCTTTTTCTATCATCCTCTCTCTGTAACTTCATCTCCACTCTACTGTAAGGCTGCAAACATATTTGGAAAACTCTTATCTGTAAGTAAACCTGCATAAATATTATGAATGCAACATTTTTAAAAAACTGTCTTCATGACATTATTTTTCTATACTGAATGCCTACCTAATATCATTGTTTGAATAGCCTGTTCTGCTTAATGCGTTGCATGTTTTGGACGCATCATTAGTCTCTACCTGCACATTTGTGTTTGTAAAGCAAACAAGGAAAACCAAAGATAACAAGGACAGTTTGGGTGCAACTTTAGAGTTATTTATGAAAATTTATCTACCAAACATCTTTATTTGCAAACAGTATTTGATGTTGCCTTGAGTAAAGTTTTGGACACTAGTTTTGCCTGAAATGTATAGATGTTGCTCATGGCAGAGTACTTTAACAATTTGCATGCTATTGCTTGTGAGATCCTGCTCATGTTTAAGCTTGAAATATCTATCTAATGCTGTGATAAATTCCAGCTTCCACATAGTTACACTGTCGCTCATCATTATATACTGGAGTATATCTATCTATACATATAAACTACTGCATAGCCCATTTATTCTTTCTCTGTGAAGTTAAGAACTTAGCTCATATATCTGCTAAGCTGCTGTTAACTTCATATCAGGTCATACACTACCAACACTGGTTCTGTTATTTCATGTGCATGAAATGGGCCATATTAAATGGTACTGAGATTTATATCATGGTGATATTTACATTTGTATTCTGTCTAGTATAGTTATACACTTATGCTCCAGCCTAAAACAACTACCATGCATGTGTATTTCTACTATCTATAAGCTTAATTTGTTAAATCCCTGGTCCTCACCGCACAATTGCCAAGTCAATGCCAACTTCACTGTGCCTTCCTACAAACTAATTCACCCCTTCTCTAGCTCTTGCCCCCCTGCCAATCTCCCAATTTCTAGATAAAGGTTTTACTCCCACTGCTTAGACTCTAGTTCTCATCCCTGCTACCCTCCTGTCCCCTATCGCTTTTCTCCTATTCCCCGCTTCTCCTGTCTCTCTTAGATTCTACTATCACCTCACTCAGTTTTTCTGCCACATTTAGTGCATATTTACCTTGAAACTTGCCCTCCTTTCATATAAGTGCTTTACTAATAGCTTTTTTTCTTAGTGGCTGCTTTCTTGGCAATTGGTCCAACCTGTTCCATTCCCCCTTGCTCTGCTCGGGCTCACTCCGCTCCTCTACCCTACATCCATTCCCATCCAACCCCTCTTTCATTAGATTTATACTCTAACCTACTTAGCATAGCCCTTCCCACTATATCCCATTACCCAATCAAACATATATCCACCCAATCCAAACTCCCGCCTTCCCAACTACGACAACTCCCCCATCTTCCTCAATCATCTACTGACCTACTAAGCTTTCAGCAGCTCACATTTGATTTTTTTTCATTCTCCTTCATACTATTCTTTCCCTCTGGCCACCATCCCTTTTTTCTACCACAATGTATCCTAACTACATAAACTCCCACTATCTATCTTTCAAACTTCTAATTACTTCTCCTAACAACTCTCAACCAGATTATGCTTCATCTCTACCTCATAACCACTCTACTTTTCTATTTCTCATTTCTAACTACTTATCATGTACAACTCAATTACGTACAATGCTCTCATGCTCACACGTATCCCATAAATGATAAGGGCATTTTCCCACCCTTCTTAAACTCTACTTCTCTGTTTAATATTTCCAGTATACAACTTCTCATACAAAAATGTCCACAATTACTCCTACATCATCAAAACTTAAATACAAATCCCTCACTTAATAAAACTACCCTTCCAAACCCACCCCACTAACAACTCTTCTTCATCATGGAGACATCCCCAATCCTGCCCCCCCACTCCTACACATCCCATCACTAAACCGTCACTCACTAGCCACCAATTCCCCCCACCCCCTTTGCTAGCAAAGACCTTATGATCTACTCAATTAACTTATAAAGTCTACTTAAAATTACAGACATATACTCTTGGATAGGCCATTACTCTCCACATATCCTTACCCTATCCAAAATTTGGCAAAAAACATGTCTCAAACTCTGAAATCTTACCCCCCAATACAACATCTACCATTCAGACAGGAACACTAAGAAAGGTGGAGGAGTAGCAATACTGTACTCTGAACAACTCAGCATATCTTTCCTACCATTAGCTCTCCCAAACTTTCACCCAACTGAGCTACTTATGCAAAATTGTCACCTAAATCCACTAAAGAAATTTGCTATTGCAGCTGTCTATATTCCTTTTGGAAATAATATTTCTGTCCTAGAAACCATCCTTTCATGGATTTCTCACCACATCTCCTATAAGACTATTATCCTCGGAGATGTAAACATTGATTGGCAAAAATTATCAACCACCTCTCCAGATCTTAACATTAATCTTCATGGCTTCAACCAACTCTTTACAACACCCACTCATTTTAATAAAAACAACAATAATAGCACCACCCTACATTGGATCATTACCTCTGAAGCAAACCTATGCCAAAACCCTGGTGCACTACATGACTCCTACAGTAACCACTTTCCCATCTTTGTACATAGACACTCCCTTCACATACACAAGGCCCATCTTTACACTGTCCATCACAACCTGTCCTCCTTCAGTGTCCAAACATTCAATGATAGGCTCTCATCTATAAACTGGTCCAAACTCAAACACCTTCCCCTCAATGCTGTAGTTCTTCAAGTCAACTGTACTTTCCTTGATATCCTAAACACCCTAGTTCCACTAAGGAAAGTTAGAATAAACCCAGCTTATACCCCTTAGCTCTCTAACAACACCCTCACTCTTATGAAAAGTCAAGATCGCACCTGGAAACATTGGCTAAAGACTAAATCGACTGTACTACTCCAAAAATATAAAGAGCTTGGAAATTTCAAAAAAAGAATATTATCAATGACAAGAACATTTTCTACTATGAGGCCCAATTCACCCACAGCTCTAACCCTAAAACATTCTGGTGCACCATTAACAAGCTCCTACATGGAAGAAGACCAACCACCCCAAACCCTATCCAAACAATAGTCCCCAAGAAACTGGCACCCTTCTAAACTCGTACTTCATTGATTCTATCTACAAACTAACTCACACAGACCAAAGTATAAAGCTTCCATCCACCTCTCCCAACACTACCAATACCTCTCCATTTTCTCTAAATCCTGTGCCCACTGATTACATAAAATCTCTTCTACTTGGACTAAAACCTTGCTCTTCCTCTGCAGATAACCTCTCTTCCCTCTTTCTTAAACTCACACCTCAATTGACAGCATACCCTGTCTTTATACTCATAAATAGGTCATTCCAAGAATCGACTGTCCCTGACATTTGGAAATGTTTTTACACCATATCATTACACAAAGTAGTTAACTCCACCCATCCATCAAATTATAGCCATTCTCTTGCCACTCCTTAAAATTCTTCAAAAATGCATTCACAATCAGCTTTTTATATATCTAATTGACAAAAACCATCTGACCCCTATTTAACATGGCTTTAGTCCAAACCATAGCACATCCACCAGCCTTCTATCTTTCACACACACACACTGTCACAGAAGCCAGTGACAAAAAACTACTGGTATCATCTCTTTTCCTTGATCTCTCAAACACTTTTGAAAATGTCTCACACTCTAAACTACTAACTAAACTAGCTGACCTCAAAATTTCCTTTACTGCTATTCTGTGGTTCTCTAACTACATTTCCAACAGGCTACAGTCTGTCAGATGGCTTTCTTCCTGCTCCCCTTTCTTACCTATCCAGACTGGTGTCCCCCAGGGCTCTGTTCTAGGACCTCTTATTTTCAACATCTTTATCACCAACCTACACTCTTCCTGTATCACCTCCTCCCTTATTCAATACTCAGATGACTCTACCCTTATCTCCTGCTCTAATGACATCTCTAACCACCACTCTATCACTCAAAACACATTTCACAAGGTCGAACAATGGCTAAATGACAACCAGCTCATCCTAAACCCCCAAAAGAAACAAACTCCTTTTCTTCTCTAAATTCCTCTCCCCACCATAAAAGCACATTTACAATCTCATCACATGACAACACGCTTATTAAAGATGATTCTCACACTAAAGCCCTGGGTATTCTAATTGCTGACCAATTAAAATTCAACCTCCATATACAACACTGTATTAAAAAGGCAAACCAAAAATGGGTCTACTCTATAGTAAAAATAATTCATAGCCTCTAACTCCAAACCTTTCTGGCACAGGCTTTCTTCTTACCCTGTCTTTTGTATGCCTCCCCTATACTCACATTTCTACAATCTACCTTAAAAACAAACTTTGAAGAAGCTTATAACAACATAGTTCAATTTGGCAGCAATCAACCTTAGAAAATCCCATCACTGGTTTGCTTTAAAAAAGCTTCAAAGGATTGAGTTTCCCCAACTTCTTCTTCTTTCCCAGCTACAGCTCACTCACACCTTACTAAACAAACCCTCAGCCTGTCCATCCCTCTCCCCCCTCTCATATCCCACTACACCGTCTCTCACACTTTACGTAGCTCAGATCAATACCTTATTAACATTTATAAAACCAACAAAAGCATTGGCAAACTTATCTATAAAAGCACAGTGTCCCATGCCTGGAACAACCTTCCACTAAATATTCAAAACATCAGTTGTACTAACCGTTTCAGAATTGAACTTAAGAAGTACCTTCTTAATTCTAGCTCCTGCACATGCCACAACCCTACTTAAGTCACCCACACCCCACACCTCTCTGTACTCCAAATCTTTGAGCCTGCTACTACTTATAATCTCCGTTAATAGCAACACTATCATGTCTATATTACCAGTCTAGTTCTAGCTCTTTGTTAACAGCAACTCTGTTATGCTTTATTACCAATCAACCTCTGTTTTCTGTAATTATATGATATACTAGTGTGAACCCAAGTCTCATCTTTTTCTAAACACTCTTCTATTATTCAATCAGCATATTATTTTCTGCATACTTTTCATGTAAAACTCTGTTTTGGTAAATCTGTTGCAATGATATAACTATGTAATTTTCTTGCTTTTGAATATATGATACAACTATGTAATATTCTTGGTTTTTGAATGTAAGCATATTATTGTCTTGTTTTTGTTTATGGGAGCTTTCCTCCTCAGGTCTCCACTGAAAATGGGCCTTTGGCTCAGCTAGACTAATACGGCTAGCACATAAATCACTCAATCAATCAATAAATAAATAAATAATTTCAGTACTGCTGAACAATTTAAAGAAATATTGTAGTGTGTGGTGTTGATCTCAGCCTGTTGTATGTATTGCCACACCATCTGTAACAGTGGCAGCACTGTTAGTTTGTTAGGATATGTTGCACTATAGGAGCGCAGGTATTAATTTATTCCTGTGTTTCTTGATTTTTATCACAAGTGATCATGACAGTGTGAGTGTGGGTCCTGTGCCACCTGATGGCAGTGCATTAGCAGACCCTGATGATGATGGTGGCCAAAGTGAGGCACAGTCTGGGAGTGCAGAAGTTGAATCTAACACTGAGATTGACATATAGACATCTCCTGCATTTCCATCAGACACAGCCAGTAGGCCTATGACTACCCAGTCCAGTGAGCCCACAGATAATGAACAAGTGGAGGGTGAGGAAATTGATCAGGGAAGTATGGCTACTGCAGCTTCAGTGCTTGTTGAGATTGGCTATAGCCAAAGTGTGGCCAAGGCGTCATGCAGGAGGATTAATAGGGGTGCTCAGAGGGGGCTGCTGTCCATCCTCTACCTGTTGCAGGTGTCTCTTCCCATCCCACTCAACATATGTTTAGGGCAGTCATGGAGGCATAGGTGCACCAGACAAGTGCTCAGGATTCTGGATGGCACAGTCTGACATGCGTGACTGCCTCCACTGTGTTGGCAATACATTAGATCAGACGGATAACACATAACAAGAGGTTCCTGTGATGGAACAAGGAGTGTCTATGATGGAACAAGAAGTATCTATGATGGACAGGTACTAAGAGGGGAACAGCATCCTCATGGGTGTACATCAGCCACATCATCTGGTGTCAGTCAACATGGCCGTGCCCGATCACACTCCCATACTGGCAGTACTTTCACAGCTCCATGAGTGAGTGTGCTGTCCACACCCAGACATGGCAGGACATGGGGTCATGGTCCTGGGAATCCCTGTGAAGTGAGATCATCCAGAAGACATCAGTCATATTCAGGTAGCAGCACTGCATCTGACCTTGGGCATGGAGATGCCAGTGCAACTCTTGGCAGAGCCAGTTCTCATGGTTGGGGATGACAATGACAGACTGCCACCTCTACCATACATGGCTCACACCTCTCTGACATACCAAGACATAGAGCTAGCACAGTGCTTGGCTGTGTTCATGCAGAAAATTGTACACCAATTTCACCTGGAAGACCCCTACAGACCCACGCAACAGTTGCTCATTTTGTCTCAATGGCCATATGTTGGTTTATCCAATTATGCCCTCTTCTCCTTTTTACTCACACACACTCACTGACTTTTTTTGTCAGTCTACACTTTTCTGCCCTGCCTCCCCACCTGTTACTTGTCTGGACAGGATAAAACAGACAAACTTCCATGGGTTCTGTTCAAGCAGCTTTATTATGTACAAACACATCAGGATTGAGGCTTAATAACTTTAACTCAGAGAAACTTATAAACAAACTAACTATCTCATTCATATATGTTCACTATCTGGCTGCACTGTCAAAATGGCACTGGAGTTAGCATGTTCTTGCTATTTATATGCATGTTCTGTCCTTGAAACACTTATTAAAGGTACAACACACACATATGCTATTCTGCATCCTCCCTCTTTGACAATGGGTCATGCATTATTGATGGCATTAATTGACATGCAATTATACAGAACTAAATACATATAGGCAATTAAGTCAGGATTACTGTGTATATCACAGTAGATCTGGAAATACGATAACATTGTGTGACATAGAAATTTGAACTAGGTCTAGCAAATGGGATTGTCTCTGCTGAATGTTCAACTTTGGGACATCAGGAACATCATCAGGAATGGAAGTAGAAGTTAAGACGTTCTGCAACAGGAACATTGTCTGGATTGCTCTGATATCTAGAGTCTGTATCACAGGAACAATGCTGTGATATCAATTCTAATACAGGAAGAAGATGACTGCGATTTCTCCTGTACTCCACACCCTCAGACTCTACAAAGTAGTATCTCGGCTCGGCACATACACATGTTACTTGACCAATCCAATCAAAACCTTTCGCTGTTTGTATCCTCACTGTCTCTCATTCTTAAAATGGGTGAAGAAATCTGCTTGATATATCATAGATGGACTTCTGGAAAGAATGCTTTCTGAATAGTTGGGCTTTGACTGTTCTGTTGTTCTTTGTTTTAGACATCAACAACGTGGAACTGATAGTCAAGGTGGTTCTAGTTTATCTAGATAGAAGTCTCTGAGCAGGCGAGCCAAGTATATGATCATGGTCTATGTTACTGAGATTGGGTAAATTCAAAAAGACATCTGTGTTATCACACTTTGACTTCTCTAGTAATTGCTTTGCACTCTGTAGTGCATGATCAGCTACTCCATTTGACTGTCGGTATTCTGGACTTCTAGTAACATGTGCAAAGTCCTATTCTTTTGCAAATTTCTGAAACAACTGACTGGTAAATTGATTGGGTACCATTGCCAGAAATAACTTTGTGTGGACTGTCATGGACTGAGAAATGACATTTCAACTTGATGATAACAGCAGTGGACGTTGGGTAGTAAATAGATCTCAAACCAGTTCAAATAGGAGTCTACCAACACTAAGTAATGCTGATTGTTCTACTTGAATATGCCAGTCTCTACTGTTGACCAAGGTAGTTCAGGAACTTGACTTTGCTGAAGTGGTTCTTTTTGCAAATGCAGTTAAGTACTATTTAAACAGAACAGGAAGAAAGTACTTTATCACTGTGTTTTGCTAGAGAAGTTCAAAATACTAGTCCTCTCACCCTTCTTTTGGTAGATTCGGAACCTGGGTGACCATAATGCAAAATCTGGATATATTCACATTGTAAGGAAGCAGGAACTACAATTTTAGGATGGTTGAAAATAATGCCATCTTCCCCCAACATCTCATATCTGTAAGGAAAATTAATTTGCACTTCAGAAAGTACACTAGATTGCTTTGACGGATGTCCGACATTAATGGAGTGGTTGAGCTTTTGCAAAACTGGATCAGTCTTTGTATGATTTCTCAGCTCAAGTCTCGTGGTAGAAAAATGATGCACTTCCATGACATCAAAGTAAAAATTCTCTGCATTAAGCTGTTCCATTGTATTCCTGGGTGATCTGGATAAGGTATCATCCAGATAAAAATGTCTGCCTTTTGTATAGACCATTTTGAAGTTGCACTTTTGCAATCTGAGCATCATTCTTTGTAATCTTTTGGAGGGGAATGTATAGGCTTCTTCAAAATAGTGATTAGAGGTTGGTGATGAGTTTCAATTTGAATAGCTCAACCATAAATATATTCATGAAACTCTGAACATGCAAATGCTATTGCCAAAAGTTCTTTCTCAGTTTGAGAATATTGCATTTCAGTATGGGTAACAGTTCTAGATGCATAGGCTACTGGTCTGCCTTCTTGAGGAATAACCATGCAAAGAAAAAACTTTGAAGCATCAGAGGAAAGAGGCACTAGTTTATGGACATCATAACATCTTAATGTAAGTGGGGGTGGCAATTTTCTGCTTAAGGCCTTCAAATGCTCTCTGATGCTGTCCCAACCAACACCATGTAACATTTTTGCACATCAGCTCATTTAAAGGTAAAGTCAACTCACTGAAGTGTGGTATAAGCTTGCCTAAATAGTTGACAATCCAAAGAAAATGTTGTAGAGCTTGAACATCATCTAGTGCTGGCATCTCAAGAATGGCTGCTTACTTGGAAGGGTCTGGTCACAAGCCAGTGCTAGTAAATAAATGACCTACATATGCAACTTCTGGTAGTCTGAATTTGCACTTTAGAGGATTGAGCTTCAAGTTCACTTCACATTCTGTCATGCCTGCTTCACCATTGTCTCCAACCAATAAATCATCTACTATTATGGCACAAGGATAACCTGAAAAAATTTGCTCCATTGTACACTGAAAGTCTTCACTTGCATAATTTGTTCCAAATGGCATCCCGAGTAATCTATATCTTCCAAATGGGGTACTGAAAGTAGTCAGTAGTGAAGATATGCAACCGAGCATCGCTTGCCAAAATTTACTTTTTGCAAGACAGAAAAAACAGGGCATTCAGTATTAGGGCTGCGACTTCTTCAACGGTACACATAGGATGATGCAGTCTCTTTAATGCTTTGTTCAAATCTCTTGGGTCAATGCATATCCTGATTTCATCTGAGCCTTCTTTGTGGGCTGCTACCATGGCTGACATCCATTCAGTCGGTTCTGTAACTGGACAAATTACACCTTACTGCACCATTTTATCCAACTGAGCTTTGACTTTATTCTGCATAGCTGTCGAAACCTTTCTTGTTGGCCTGATGACTGGACTGATCTCTGGGTCTAACTTCATAGAATACACAACTGGAAGTTTGCCTAACTTATCATTGAAACATCAGCATACTCTGAGAAAATAGTTTCAGTACAACTGGAACCGGGACATGTGTTTATATGATGAATTTCTTTGGTAAAGGAAAGTAGATTAATTCTCATACTGTCTCTGAGACCCAGTAATGATTGCACTGGCCATAGAATAGTAAGCTGTAGCAGTTCCTAGTCAAATAACATGAAAGCACTACTGGGGCTTCATTTTGAATTTCTTCACCTCCATAAGCAACAAGTTTTGCACAACTGGCCACAATAAGTTGTTCACTAGCTCTCACCTTTACAAATGTGTCTGCTGACATAACATTACACTTTGAACCAGTGCCAACTTTGAGCTCAGTGGATTTACCATTGATCTGGCCAGTACAAAACATTTCATTCTTTGCCAGTAAATTTAATGCATCAACCCTTTCACCAATTACTGATACACCATCTATGTAGAAAGTAGGCTTGCAACTCTCTTTATGATCAACTTGCTTTTTCAAGTGACCCTTCTTTATAACTGTTAGAGATTTATTTGATTTGCAAAACATTTGAAAATGGTTCCATTTTTTTACACTTGTGGTATTGCTGACCAAATGCTAAGCACTTTTCTCTTTTAGATTCATGACTGGCACCACAATTGTGCTAGTTAATAATAAAGCTTAATTTGTGTTTTGCTGACTCACCCTTGTACTGCACTGAGCATATCCTTCTCATTGAATTAGTCTTAGAACTTGCTAGAAAACTACAGGTTTTACCTGCTACACATGCAGTGGTTACAGCTGCCATGTGCTTAGGCCTGCTTCTACTAGCCACATGTTGCATACTGTCTACACTTGCTCTGGAGCCTGCTGAAACCATGCTCTTATTACTTGCAAGCATACTTGTCTGCCTTTCTGTAACTTCATGAATTTGACAAATCTCAGTAGCTTTGCTCAGCATTAAATCACTGTCACAATGCAAAATCTTTCTCACTGCAACACTGTTAATACCACAAACAAGTCTGTCCTTTATCAACTCATCTTTTATATCACTAAACCTACACATTCTAGCTTTGTTTCTCAGGTCAGTAATATAAGCTGCAAATGTCTCTCCTTGCTTTTGATCTCTTGTGTAGAATAAATGCCTCTCCAATGTAACATTTGTCTAGGGGTACCACATTTCCCTGAATTTGGATTTCAAAGACTCAGGGTCTTTCCTTGATTCAGCCTGTACAACAATATGACAGTTTTCCCCTTATCCTTCATATACTGCTGGTGCATAAACAAATGAACGCTGTCTTTCTGTGGTATCCAACCCAGCTAACTTTAGCAAAATGAATGCCATGGTGCTTGCATCTTTACCAGAATAAGTTCCTTGTATAAAATATATACTCTTGCTCAGATATTCACCAGTTCTCTGCAATATTCTGATCAAATACAAGTGGATCTGGTCTGCAGAATGCCTCTGCCATATTAACAGATACCAGTGAAGGCTTTTGCAAGTATGCACAAACACACACACACGTATACATATGCCAGA
Source organism: Protopterus annectens (assembly GCF_019279795.1). Taxonomy (NCBI): domain Eukaryota; kingdom Metazoa; phylum Chordata; order Ceratodontiformes; family Protopteridae; genus Protopterus; species Protopterus annectens. The sequence goes on from NC_056726.1 coordinate 1,193,567,168, forward strand.
AATTTATGACAGTAATTGTAACTATGCACAATAGCACAACAAGCCTCTGAATAACTGAATTTTGTGAAATAAGTCTCCTTGGCTCAAGAATACTCTTGAAATGACTGTACTATAAGAAATCACATCTTATCAGTGTACAAAACATTTCAAAGTGCGAATAAACTGGGCGGAAGAAGCTCAGAGTAAAACCATTTTGAAGTAACTGCACTTTGCAAATAAACAGCACATAGCACACTGAAGCTTTCCCATAATGGTTGTACTTTGCTAAATAACTCCGTACAGTGCAAGAAACACTCTGTAATGGTGGCACTCTGCAAACAGACACACCCAGCACAAGAAACTTTTCAAAATGGCTGTATTTTTGACTGCATTTTACAAAATAGTTGCACTTTGCACATAATAAACTCTTCAGAATAAATGCACAGTAATAAGCACACACTGTAAGCACTTTTACATACTTTGAGATACTTTGAATAACTCTAGTTATGCCTGAATAGTTGCAATCAATGCAAAACAGTAGTTTATGCCAAAACACAGTATCTTGCCAAAACACATGCAGTTGCCTCGCTTTATTTATGCTTAATGTACCCTTTTTTGCCCTTTATTATATTTGTTTTGCTCATTTAATCTTTTTTTCATGCCCATTATACTTTTCTTGTGCTCATTTTAGTTTAAACATGCTCATTTTGAAATTCCGAGGTAATTTCAACCCCCTTAAGTGCTTTTCTGATAATTGTTTTATCAAATATCTTAATTTTAAACAATTTTCTTTTAATTAATAAACTTTTTTGTGCCACTTGCTTAATAATGCATTATTTGCCCTTGTAGTGCTCTGTTTTATCTTTTTAATAAAATAAATTGTTCATGCAAGTTTTCATTACCTTTGATTCGTTTCTTGCCCTTTTTTGTCCTTGGTTCACTTAGTTTACCTTCACTGTTCAAGCAGCTTTATTATGTACTGACACAAGAGAATTGAGGTTTAATAACTTTAAATCAGATAAACGTATAAACAAACTAGCTATCTCACTCATCCATGCTCACTCTCTGACTGCACTTTCACAATGGCACTGAAGCTAGCATGTGCTTGCTATTTATATGCACGTTCTGTCCTTGAAATGCTTCTTACATGTACAACACACACACACTATTCTACATCCTCCCTCTTTGAGAAATGGGTCATGCAATATTGATGGCATTAATTGACATGCAATTATACAGAACTAAATAAATATAGGCAATTATGCCAAGGTTGTTGTACATTTCATGGTAGGTCTGGAAATATGACCAGATTGTGTGATATAGAAATTAGAACTAGTATTAACAACTATGTTTGTCTCTGCTAAATGTTCAACTTTAGGGATATCAGGAAAATAATCAGGAATGGAAATAGAAGTTAAGGCAAGTTCTACAACAGGAACATTGTCTGGATTGCTCAGAAATCTAGAGTCTGTATCACATGAACAATGCTGCAATATCAATTCTGTTACAGGAAGAAGATGTCTGCAATTTCTCCTGTACTCCACACCCTCAGATTCTACAAAGTAGGATCTCGGCTCAGCACATACACCTGTTACTTGACCAATCCTATCAAAACCTTTCACCGTTTGTATCCTCACTGTCTCTCCTTCTTTCAATGGACAAAGAAATCTGCTCAATTTATCACAGCTGCACTTCTGGAAAGAATGCTTTTGAATAGTTGGGCTTTGATTGCTCTATTATTCTTTGCTTTAGGCCTCAACAAACTGGAACTGATAATCAAGGTTGTTCTGGTTTGTCTAGATAGAAGTTTATGAGCAGGTGAGCCAAGTATATCATCAAGGGGTATATTTCTGAGACTGGGTAAATTCAAAAAGACACTGGTGTATCACGCTTTGACTTCTCTAGTAATTGCTTTGCACTCTGTACTACACGTTCAGCTACTCTATTTGACTGTGGATGTTGTGGACTACTAGTAACATGTACAAAGTGCCATTCTTTTGCAAATTTCTGAAACAACTGACTGGTAAATTTGGCACCATTGTCAGAAATAACTTTGTGTGCACTACCATGGACTGAAAAATGATGTTTCACATTGTTGATAGCAGTGGATGTTAGGTTACGTAGTAAAATTGATCTTAAACCAGTTTGAATAAGAGTCTACCAACAATAAGTAATGCTGATTGTTCCACTAGAATATGTGAGTGGCTACTGTTGACCAAGGTAGTTCAGGAATTTGACTTTGCTGAAGTGGTTCTTTTTTGCAAATGAGGATTAGTACTATTGTATTGTATACTGAACAAGAAGAACGTATTTTATCACTGTCTTTTGCCAGAGAAGTTCAATATACTAGCCCTGTCACACTGTTTTTGGCAGACTCAGAACCTGAGTGACCATGATGCAAAATCTGAATATATTCACTTTGTAAAGAAGCAGAAACAACAATTTTTGGACCTTTCAAAATAATGCTATCTTCCATCAACATCTCATCTCTGTAAGGAAAATATGTTTGCACTTCAGACAGTACACTAGATTGCTTTGATGGCCATCCAACATTAACAAAGTGGTTAAGCTTTTGCAAACTGGATCAGTCTTTGTATGATCTCTCAGCTCTTCAAGTCTCGTGGTAGAAAAATTACACACTTCCATGACATCAAAATCAAAATTCTCTGCATTAAGCTGTTCCATTGTATTCCTGGGCAATGTGGATAAGTTATCAGCCAGATAAGGAAGTCTGTCTTTTGTATACATGATTCTGAAGTTGTATTTTGCAATTTGAGCATCATTTTTTTAAATCTTGCTAGAGCTGAATGCATAGGCTTCTTCAAAATAGTGACTAGAGGTTGGTGATGAGTTTCAATCTGAATAGCTTGGCCATAAATATAATCATGAAACTTTGAACATGCAAATACTATTGCATTTCAGTTTGGGTAAGAGTTCTAGATGCATAGGATACTGGTTTGCCTTCTTGAAGAATAACAGCACCAAGACCAAATTTTGAAGAATCACAGGAAAGAGTTACTAGTTTATTTACATCATAGTATCTTAATTTAAGTGGGATGGGAATTTTCTGCTTAAGGTCCTCAAATGCTCTCTGGTGCTGCTCCAACCAACACCATGTAACATTTTTGTGTGTCAGCTCTCTTACAGGCAATGTCAACTCATTGAAGTGTGGTACACACCCAGCACAAGAAACTTTTCAAAATGTCTGTATTTTGACTGCATTTTATGAAATAGTTGCACTCTGCATACAATAAACTCTTCAGAATAAATGTACAGTAATAAACACACACTGTAAGCACTTTTACACACTTTGAGATACTTCAAATAATGCTAGTTATGCCCTGAATAACTTAAATCAATGTGAAACAGTAGTTTATGCCAAAACACAGTATCTTGCCAAAAACATGCAGTTGCCTTGCTTTATTTATGCTTAATGTCCCCCTTTTCCCCTTTTATCATATTTGTTTTGCTCATTTAATCTTTTTTCATGCCCATTGTACTTTTCTTGTGCTCTTTTTACTCTAAACATGCTCGTTTTGCAATTCTGAGGTAATTCCAAACCCCTTATGTGCTTCGCTGATAATTGTTTTATCAAGTATCTTAATTTTAAACATTTCCTTTAAGTAATAAACTTTGTGCCTCTCGCTTGCTTGATAATGTGTTCTATGTCCTTGTAATGCTCCATTTTTTCCTTTAAAAAATAAATAATTTGTGCAAGTTTTCATTACCTTTGGTTCATTTCTGGCCCTTTTTTGTACTCGGTTCCCTTAGTTTACCTTCACCGTTAACTCTGCACCTCGTAGCTATGAAAAACTGTCTCTGGAATCCTGGTTCTAACACCATCTCACACGTCTGGTCAGGATAAAACAGAAGAACTTCTGTGGGTTCTGTTCAAGCAGCTTTGTTATGTACAAACACATCAGGATTGAGGCTTAATAACTTTAACTCAGATAAACTTATAAATAAACTAGCTATCTTACTCATACATGCTCACTCTCTGACTGTTGTCTCAAAACGACACTGAAGCTAGCGATTGCCTGCTATTTATATGCATTTGCAGTCCTAGAAATGCTTCTTAAAGGTAAAACACACACATACTATTCTACCCCCCCCCGCACACACAAACACACACACACACACACACACACACACACACACACACACACACACACAAAATACCCTGTGCAACTGATGATAACTGTGCCATATCCCTATTTTCTATCTTTTGGATTCAGGGATACACCAAGTTTGTGATTGATGCTCAAGGGTCATAGCTAACTTAGTGCTTATTATATCTGCATTTGTGGAGTTGACTTATTTTGGCTTTGGAAAGTTAGACAGTTGATAGCATAAAACTTTCCCAGCTTTATAGGAATGATCATGTGAGGGTTGTGAAGTCAGAAACTGCAATGTGTATCATTTTTCTAACTTCTCTCTTCAATTAATTTCCAGTACAAACATCATCATCATCCCCTTTTTCCCATTTACATGGGGTCGGGGTATCGTATTAACTGTCGCCAACTCTCTCAATTCAGTGCCACTCTCCTGCCTTCTTCAACACTCATGCCTGACTGTCGCAGATCTTCTTTCACACAATCCATCCACCTCTTTGCTGGATGCCCTCGCTTCCTCTTACCTTCTTCCTGTCTGTCCCAAATCTCCCTCACCAGATTGTCTTCTGCTTTTCTACACATGTGCCCATACCATCGTAATCTGTTTTCTTTGATCTTTTCTGCAACTGGAGCTACTTTGGCTTCTGCTCTTATGTCCTCATTTCTTCGCCTGTCCCACAGTGTGCATCCTACCACCTTTCTCAGGCACTTCATTTCCATCACCTCTAACTTCTTCAACTGTTCTGCCTTTACTGCCCAGGTTTCTGTACCATACAGTAGTACTGTTCGCACCACTGTCTTGTACACCTTACTTTTCAGCTTCTTTGGCATTCTTCTGTCATATACTACACCTGATAGTCTATGCCAGCTGGCTGCAGCCCCTCTGATTCTAGCTTTGACCTCTTCATTCAGACTACCCTTCTCCTCAACCACCCCTCCCAGATACTTGAAGCTGTTTACCTGTTCCACTATCTTCCCATCTATCTCTATTCTCAGCTTCTTCTGATTTCCCCAATCTGCTGCCATTACCACTGTCTTATCTGTGCTTAGTTTCATCCCATGTGCCTTCAGATTTGCATTCCATTCTCCTATCCTTTGCTGAAGTTCTAGATCAGAGTCTGCCTGTACTGCCACATCGTCTGCATACAGCAGCTTTGTTGCTCTGACACCTCCAACCTGTTTGCTGATGTAGTCCATTACCAGTATGAACAGCAGTGGGCTCAGAGCTGAACCCTGGTGTACACCCACTCCCACTGGGAACCCCTCAGTGAGGCCAAACACTGTTCATACTTGAGTCACTGGGTCCTTGTACATAGCCTGTACTAATTCTACCAATGTTTCTGGGACTTCCAACCACTGCATTACTGCCCAGATCAGCTTTCTTGGGACCTTGTCATATGCTTTCTCCAAGTCTAGGAAAGCCCAGTTTGACTCTCTCCTCTTCTCTAGTTTCTTCTCAAGTATCTGTCTCAATGAAAACATCGGGTCAGTTGTGCTGCATCCTGATCTGAATCCAAACTGTCCATCTCCCATCTTACATTCTACTATTCTGCATATCCGTTTATCAATCACCCTCTCCAGAAATTTCATGCAATGTGGTAGGAGTTTGATGCCTCTGTACTCTCCACAGTTGTGGATGTCCCCTTTGTTCTTGTACACTGGCACGAGTATGCTTATTCTCCAGTCATCTGGAATACGCCTTTCTCTCCACACTGCAATTAGTACCCTCAGGAGCCATTTCTCCCCTAGCTCACCCAGCATCTTTATCATATCTGCTGTGACCTCATCTGAGCCTGCTGCTTTCCCTGACTTCATGTTCCTTAGTGCTGCTCTTACTTCTTCTAAGCTGGGCTCCTCTTCTACTCTCATTATAGGCTGTTTCTGGGGCAGTACTGCTTCTGTGGGGTTTTCTTCATTCTGAAGCTGCTGGAAATACTCCTTCCATCTGCCTCTGATGTCCTGTGGGCTAGTAAGCAGGTTGTTGCTGGAATCCCTTATGAAGGGTGTCTGACTATCTTTTTTATCTTTCTGTCTTTGCAACCTGGTATAGTTTCTTTGTGCCCCTTACTGAGACACTTTCCAGAAGCTGATAGAGTGCCTCTGATGCCCTATTCTTTGCTATTGCAACTTCTTTCTTAGTTTCTTTGTTAGCCAACCAGTAGTCCTTCCTAGCTTGGTCAGTCTTTTCAATCTCCCACTTCTTCCTGCACTCCTTCTTTCTTTTGATTACTTCCTGCACTTCTGCATTCCACCACCAGCTTTCCTTATGTACCTTATTTCCATACCTGGCTTGGCCACATATCTTTTCTGTAGTCCTAACACATGCTGTTTTTAGGTGCTGCCACTCTTCTTCAACTCCACCTATTTCCTCCTCTTCTTGGGGTGCTAGAGCCCTGAGTAATTCCTTGAACTGCTGTACTTTCTCTCCAGTCAACCTCCAGGTCTTTAGCCTGGTCTCTGTTGACCTTAGAGCCTTCTCTGACCACTGCTTGCAGCTGATTGTGGCAACTACTGGTTTATGCTGTGAACCGACTGTTTCACTGGGGATGACTTTGCAATCATGGATTCTACCCCAGTGCCTTTTCCTTACTAGGAGGAAGTCGACCTGAGTTGCATGTTGGCTACTCTTGTATGTGATCTTGTGACTGTCTCTCTTTCTGAACCATGTGTTGGCTTCTATCAAGCCATTTGCCAGACAGAAGTCTAGAATGGCTTCTCCTTCTTTATTCCTATTGCTCCACCCATGTGGACCCAGGCAGTCCTCATATCCTGTTTTGTCTGTCCCGATATGTGCATTTAAGTCACCCATTATCAACACCAATTCATGTTGTCCTGCTTTATCTAGTAGGTCCTGAAACTGCTGTCTGAATGCACTCTTTTCCTCATTGTCACACCCCTGCTGTGGGGCATAGGCTGAGATTATGAATACTGTCCTATCATTACACTGGAGTCTGATTGCCATGAGTCTGTCATTAATTCTGATGATATCCCTCACTGACTTCTGAAGCCTCTGTCTCACCACAATTCCTACACCATTTCTAGCCTGTCCACCACCTGAGTAGTAGAGTCTGGATCCCAAGCCAAGTGGCTTTGTTGCACTGCCCTTCCATCTCGTCTCTCGTCTCTTGGATACATAGGATGTCCAGCCTCCTCCGTATCATCATGTCATCCACTTCTAAGCTGCGTCCCATCAGTGAACCTACATTAAGCGTAGCAATTCTTAGTTCATGTTTGGCAGGTTGGTTGGTTTTATGTCCAGCTTTCACTCAACAGAGCTATCCCAGGTAACCCCGGCTGGGCAACTAGACACCAGCCAGCCCAGTAACCTATTGACCCAGGGCTGCTGGGCTTTTATGGCGAGCACACACTGGCCAATAGGGGCACATATACCCCTCCCACCATTAGCATGGGTCCCTGGCGTGGGTCAGAGAGTAGGCCGGGTCCTCAACCCACTTATCACCGGTAACTACCCATGCCCATTTTTTGGCGACAGTCAACATGACCGAATTACCTAGAGCCATATTTTACACCGTCAAGTAGCTAGCCCTGACACAGCGTGTAGTTTGTGATCCGTGTTCTCCTATCTTGAGGATACTGTGCACCACAATAGATGCCCAAAGCGGTTGGTCTTTTTACAACTCTTCCCCCCCATTGGGCACCATGTAGAGTCTGTGCTGCTGCCCACAGCTCCATTCATTGGTGAGTTTGAGATGGAAACACTCAGCATGTTTTTCGAACATGGGAGAAACCCCGCGGAGACACAGAGAGAACATACAATCTCCAAACAGGCATTAGTCGGAGGTCAGGATTGAACCTTGTACCTTGTGCATTGGAGGCGAAGACCTTAACCAGTAAGCCATCTGGTCATTATCCAGTACAAACATATGGTGCTTAACTGAGGGCATGCAGTGATCATCAGTACTTTTGAGAGGTATGACTGTGTGAATATTTGATGCCTGAGGCCTACTACCTAATAATGGGCACATAATTGAAATAAGTCTCTTCTGTGACATGTTAAGGTAAGTTCTTTACAGATCTCCTACCTTTAACTAGCTTACTGGAGCAAGTAATGAAATGCAAGGATATGCCACACAGTCACATTATTAAACAGTACATTCCAGGTTCAGGACTTACCTTGTAAATGCAGCAGTTGAAACAGTTTTAGTTCAGGGATGACTCAGTCTGATGCAGGAAGTACACAGCCAATACATGGGGAGGTAAAAGTTGTGTGAGTTGTCTGGCATCAATGTTAGTATATGTATGTGAGTAAGAGGAAGGTTTTAGGCTCCTAGCTGGTGAGTTAGTGAGTGTGTTATGTGTTGTCTCTTAGCCAATGCAAGGTCATACTGAGCACACCTACATCTCTCTATACCCACAGCATCTAGTAGTTCCCCCTCTGACTCCTCACCTGCCTGTGGCTGTGGTGACCTTAGCATTGCTGATCCTGCTGCATCTGTTTCCTCAGGATTATGTTGTGTAACATGATGCATACTGTGAATATTTCTGTACATGTCCATGGATTGTACTGCAGAGCTCCTCCAGATGTATGAAGGCACTGAAACCATGACTTCAGCAGCTGAACAACACACTCTTTGATATTTCTTGTTTGAACATGAGTCTCATTACACCGTTCTTCCATGGGTGTGTCTGTGCATTTCTAATGGGTATCATCAGCCACGATTTCAGTGCATAGCCTGCATCCTCCAGTAAATGCCCCTCTGGGATATCCCCCCCCCAATAAACATCTGGTACTTTTGCAAGGTGTGACAGCTACATGAGTTGTGATATCCACCATGGTTGCCAGCACACATGTTTAGAACTATTCTTTTGGCATTACATATGACAGTTGATAGAGTGGTAGCCCTTCCCGTTAATGTAGAGCCTACCCTGTTCCCCATGTGGTGCCATAATTTCTACATGTGTGTAATCTATGACACCCAGTTCTCCAGGGTAGTGTGCTACATAGTAGAACCTCTACATATTTCTTGCCCTCTTCTCAGAATTGTGGGGAAAAGATATGTGGTCATTGGGATGTTGCATCATAGCATTCGGGAATTGGTGGAGGATCCTGGATGCTGATGCCTGTGACACCACCAGCATGTCCCCTGTTGGTCTCTAAAAGGTACCTATAGCTAAGATTCTAAGGGTTACATATACCTTTTTCTCCACTGGGATGGGTTCCTCTTGGTTGGATCTGGCTCTGAGTTGTGGACGGCAAAGGTCGCAGACTTTCTGTAGTGTTTTCCTCCACAATTTCCACATCATGTAGGTTGTGGAAAGTTAAAAGAGACCTGAAAACTCTTCTTTTCCTCAGCCAAGGCCTATTAACAGCAGCAGCATTGGCTTCAGCCTGTAGCACATGCAAATGAATTAAAGCAGCAGCAGCCCCTAACATTCTGTCCATGTAGACTCCTTTTTTGTGTCTGTATGCCAAAAGTTTTGAAAACCACAGGAAATAAACAGCATGGAGTCTGCACTTATTTATTTATTTATTTATTTGCATTTGTTTACCGGAATGTTCCAGCTGGGCCAGAAGTGCCCATTTTCAGTCGAGTCCCAGGGAGAAAAGCTCCACATATAAGACATTTCACATACAATACAGAATTTACATTAATAAAGACCTTTACTACATTTTATTGGCAGCTTATATAATTGGTGAAAAAAAACAGTACATAAATAATCATTCTCAAATCAAAGATATTATATAAGCAATACAGAGTATATACATGAGAACATTCCATATGAGTAGTTTTCAGCTAGCAAAATTTATGTAGGACACTTCATGCAGTGGGGTGCAAAGCAAATGCAGGACTTAATTAGAAACTAGGTAATTCAACTTTTCATATGTTTTGGAGGTGTAATAGCTGAGTGATAGGCTATATGAGTCCTGTTGCAAGAATCAGCAAAGTCGGTGGATATTGTTGCAGATATAAGTGGTGGTATGATATTAAGGTAGGCTGCGAGAGTACCTGAATGTCTCACCTGGATCAATGATAGGTCTATAAGGGTTAAGAAGAGAAGGAGATAGACAGGAGGGATCAATGGTAGGACAATGAAGGTTAGTAGAAGAGGGAAGTGGACAGGATGGAGAGGCAGAGTAAGTAAAAAGACAGGTGGATGTAAAATGAGGATGCCAGCGTAGTAGAGTGGGGGTGAGAATAGTTGTGATGGTTGAAGTTAGGTTATATGAGATGTGATCTTTTATGCTTTATAGTTTGTTGAATAGCAAAACTGTGCTGGATTGGTTAATTAGCATGCAATTCAGCTACTTATGTAGTAATTAGAATGCCACAGTGTTTACCTTGTTTGAGTGGTGGTGCATACCACCACACTGTGCTTACTGAATCTAAAAGTTTCCACAGCTGTGTGCACATTGTGCTGTATGGTGAAAAATGACTGTGGAGGCTTTATTGAACCCTGCACATCTTTTTTAAGTGATAGACACCATTCTAATGTTTAGAGTACTTTCATGCGTGTTATGCAATCTGGTTTTCTATGTACCGTTACAAAGTCTGTTAAGCAAAACTGAAAATCTGGAAGTACATAAGTTGTATTCATCTTGATTTATTTATTTATTTACTATTTGGTAAACAGGTAGATGAGTTGTTCCAAAGACCAGTTTCAACCACAATCCATTCTTCATTATTTCAATGATGCCAAACACAAATGTTATACTTTGATTTTTTCACACTTTTCAGTGACATGTTAAGAGGTAAAATAGCAAGTCTCTGTGTTGTCTCAAGTGTGCAGTTGGCATCAGTTGTATATGTGTATTTCTGTATTGATGAACTGCTAGCCACAAACAGGAATGTAAGCTGTTCTATATTTTCTTAACAAACAGAAAAAAATCTTCACTTCCAGTGTATATCTGATGTGGTACCATATTTCTGATTTGTTTTAGAAAATTAAAGCCTTGTCCTTCTTGACCTCATGTGTAATTACATGTTGAAGTAATCCAATAAATTAATTCATTTAATTACTTTGCTTGATGCAGTACTAATCCCTTGATGCTAATGTGCAACACTTAATATGCCAATCTAATATGTAAGAATCATTTATTTAGATATTCTACTTTCAAAAAAAAAAAAAAGAAAAAAAAAATCTTACTGGTATAGTATTATTCCAAAATGTGTGTGTGTGTGTGTGTGTGTGTGTGTGTGTGTGTGTGTGTGTGTGTGTGTGTGTGTGTGTGTTGGTATGAAAGAACAACAGTGGCAGACCCAGCCAACCGGTGGTGTGAACGTTGGCTCTAGATGATTGTCACTCTTCAAGAGACACCCTATCCCCTCGTGCAAAAAATGAGAAAAAGGGATTGTGGATAGATGGATAGATTTTGATACTACTGAAACATAAAAATGAAGGTATTTAAGTAATTTAAACAAGCTTTGCGCAACAGAATCACCTTTTACACCTTTATGGTACTACATAAACTGCACAAAGATGAGAAAAGCAGACAGTCAACTACTTAATTAGACCAATTTGGATTAGAAATTAACAAAAACGTTATTATTAGCAAATAAAAAAAAAAAAATATATATATATATATATATATATATATATATATATATATATGTATAAAAATGCTGATTCTGAACAAAAAAAATAAGAGAAACTTTATGTTATTATAGGCATTAATGTATGCTTTGAGCGTCTTCATGTTCAGTAAGGCAAACTGACATGACTGCAGGCATTCTTTTGGCAGAAACATACAATAGACATTTCACCTCAAGCATCATTCTTTCATAAAAGCAAGCACAATGCATTGTGATTTACAGTGATTATAGATAATTGCTAATCCACTTATGTGGAATGAGTTCTTTCTATATTATCTAGTCATCACAGTCAAAGATTTACTTATATGACTACAAAAGCTGTGTAAAAGACATAACTGATGTTGTAGATGTATGCTTTAAAATAAAGTAGTCAACTCAGACTCTCCTCAGACAGTGTTTTTTTTTTTGCCAAAGGTCCTCCTTATTTAAACTATGATCTTTAGAAACTGAGGCATACCTTTCTGTAAAATTTGAAATGCACATACTTATTTGAGAGAAAGTGTGCAACTAATTATATTGCAATGCAAAACAAATTACCAGTCTTAAATCGGTGCTGATAATATAAAATCACAATATCCCATTTATATGTATGAATGACAAAAAGAAGATGCAAGTGCAGGTGGGCAATTACCTCTATTTTTATAGAATAACAGAAAAATGTTTACAATCTACTGAGCAGAATAAAGGATATATGTATGAATGACAGTGTACAATTGCATCAAAGATGCAATATTTATTTCCTCTTAACTTCTGTGATGCTGTATTTTGTCTTTAGTTTTGTTATGTGAAGAATGCATTTGGACTCACATGCTACCTATATTTCTATTTGTTGACAGACATCTCAGAAAGAATGATTAATTAAATTTAGGTTAATTTTGCTTAAGTTCCTAGGCTTGATTTGTAAACAATGTATATACTGCACAAGGTGCTTACATCTTATGTACAGACATGTGATAATGCACACTGCCTGATCTGAATTAATAACACATGTTGCACAATGTTTTGGTAATCAGAGGACAAGGTGAGCAAACAGCAGAACTGTGACAAACCGGAATTCTGACAGCCCAGCTAGCTGGAATTTTGTGAATAATTCTGTCATTTTGTAAATATTGCTATGATTTATACAGAACTGTATGCTATGTACTGAGCTTCAAGAATGTAACCACAGCATACCCTGCTGGGACATAGAAGATTAACTTACAAAACTTGAAGAAAATAAGTTGAAATGAAGTGCTTTACAATGTGCTATAAAAGTTAGTTTCAATGCAGCAAGAAGGCAGGATGTCAAGAGCTAGAGGGTTTTTCTTCTATTGTCTTGGAGATAAGTAATTACTAAGTTTAAAATGTAAAGTGTTTTATTGCTTTATGACTTCCAAGTTCTGAAAACATCTGGGAGATGGGCATTTGTAACACAGAGATGTTAGTTTCTGTAAGCATGGGAACTGTAGATAGGTGACAAAGAGTGATGTCATCCAAGCTGACCCAGCAGTAATGTTTTATAGCAATTTAAGAACTCTTTCAGAGAGAGACTGTGTGCACTTTGTGTTTAGTCTTGGACCTAGCAAGAACATCCACTCATCTGCATTTGCCTTGAATCTGTACAGCTGTGAGGCATTGCCACAGCAAGATAAGCCCATACTGTCTTGTCAATGGGTGTACAAGTATGATATCCCCCGCCAGCACTCTACCAAGGTACTAAACCAGATACACAGACCCAGCAGCAAGTGTCTGCAGCTCCCCCTCCAGAATGGCATAACGTACCATGAATACGTAGGTGTCTGCCCACAATACCAGACACAGCTGCAGTCACCCTTGTCCCCCCAAGACAGCACTGTGAGCAAGAATGCCCACCTGGCAGTACATGAATACAAAAAAACATCACTGTGTATAACAGTACATATGTCTGAATATCTCTGCTAACAGCGATACCATGCAGCTGAAGCAGCACAGACACAATCATCTACAGTGCACACTATCCCCTGCGCAGTTTGTCCCCATATTGTCAAATGATCGATGGATATCCAGCATAAACACCTTGCTTCCTGTAGGTGTACAACGCAAAGGTCTGCACAGGAGTACAAACTACCTGGTATTGATCCACACATTCTATACAGAAGGGCATATCGAGCATGCTCACACACAGAGAAATGAAGGCAATGTCAGTCAACAACATACTGAAAGATCATACTGGGCATGCTCACACATGTAATCAAAAAAAGCCCATGTCTGCAAACAACAGTGGACCAGGCATATCTGGCAGTCAGATGTTAGTGCAGACACTCCTCAGTATGCACCACTCATGCCTTTCACACCCAGTGGATAGAAATACATGCATATATCCAAGGACAATACACTATAATAAGCCAAACATACACGTACATAGATGTGGGGGAGAGAGCAACTGTGACAAGGAGCCAACAATTATGAGGTTTGTCCCACCCAGCACACAGCCAAATGACCACAACCACATGATGCTCAGATGTCACTCACTGTAGACAGTAGCCACCAGTATCTGTCAGCATTACAGACTATGTGGTGTAATCTAGCAGCTGTATACACATACCTGTGGAATATAACCCTGCAGGTGGTCTCATATGGTGTGTCAACCTATAGATGAATGGTTTATGGCCCATGCACAGACACTGCCCTCCCCATAGCCCTAATATGGTAAACCCACTGAGGTCATCTGCTTTGAAATACACCCTTGGGAAAAGTGTAGCCCAGTAATCTCCATAGCGCATCCCATAACTGCATACTGCTGTAGAGTGATAGAGTCGCTAGGTAGGTGTTCTAACCCCAGACATGGTAACTATGTGTGTGTGTGTGTGTGTGTGTGTTAGTGTGTGTGTCTGTCTGCATAGACAGCAACCCCTTACAATTCCCATACTCAACTTTAGCAATGCTGCTGATGTCACCCACCTAGAAATACACCTCTGGGAAGGTTGTAACCCAGCAATCTCCATAGAGTGTCCCGTAACTGCAAACTGCTGTAGAGTGATAGAGCACCTAGGTAGGTGTTCTAACCCTGGACATGGAAACTGTGTGTGTGCATGTCTGTCTGTGTAGAGAGCAATGCTTTTTATGGTAGCCACACTCCGTACAATTACCATACTCAGCTTTGGCAAGGCTGCTGATGTCACCCACCTAGAAATACACCTCTGGGAATGTTGTAGTGCAGTAATCTCTGTAGCACATACCGTAACTGCATACTGCTGTAAAGTGATAGAGTAGTTAGGTAGGAATTCCTACCACAGACGTGGCCACTGTGTGTGTGTGTGTTAGCGTGCATGTCTGTCTGCATAGAGAGCAATGTTTTTTATGGTAGCCACACTCCGTACAATTCCCATACTCAACTTTGGCAAGGCTGCTGATGTCACCCACCTTGAAATACACCTCTGGAAAGGCTGTAGCCCATTAATCTCTGTAGCACATCCTGTAATACTGCGTACTGCTGTAGAGAGATAAAAGCACCTAGGTAGATGTTCTAACCTGAGACGTGGCAAATGTGTGTGAGTGTGTGTGTTAGTGTGCGTGTCTGTCTGCATTATAAGCAATTCTTTTTATGGTAGCCATACTCCTTATAATTCCCATACTCAACTTTGGCAAGGCTGCTGATGTCACCCACCTAGAAATACACCTCTGGGAAGGATGTTGCCCAGTAATCCTGTAGTGTGTCCCGTAACTGCATACTGCTGTAGAGTGATAGAGCACCTAGATAGCTGTTCTAACCCTGGATGTGGCAACTGTGTATGTGCATGTCTGTCTGCATAGAGAGCAATGCTTTTTACGGTAGCCACACTCCGTACAATTCCCATACTCAACTTTGGCAAGGCTGCTGATGTCACTCACCTAGAAATACACCTCTGGGAAAGTTGTAGCCCAGTAATCTCTGTAGCATGTCCTGTAACTGCATACTGCTGTAGAGTGATAGCGTTGTTAGGTAGGAGTTCTAACCCCAGAAATGGCTACTGTGTGTGTGTGTGTGTGTGTGTGTGTGTGTGTGTGTGTTAGTGTGCATATCTGTCTGTGTAGAGAGCAATGTTATTTATGGTAGCCACACTCCATACAATTCCCATACTCAACTTTGGCAAGGATGCTGATGTCACCCACCTTGAAATACACCTCTGGGAAGATTGTAGCCCATTAATCTCTGTAGCACGTCCTGTAACTGCATGCTGCTGTAGAGTGATAGCAGCACCTAGGTAGGTGTTCTAACCTGAGACGTGGCAAGTGTGTGTGTGTGTGTGTGTGTGTGTGTGTGTGTGTTAGTGTGCATGTCTGTCTGCATTATAAGCAATGCTTTTTATGGTAGCCATACTCCTTACAATTCCCATACTCAAATTTGGCAAGGCTGCTGATGTCACCCACCTAGAAATACACCTCTGGGAAGGTTGTAGGCCAGTAATCCCGTAGTGCGTCCCCTAACTGCATACTGCTGTAGAGTGATAGAGCACCTAGATAGCTGTTCTAACACTGGATGTGGTAACTGTGTGTGTGCATGTCTGTCTGCGTAGCGAGCAATGCTTTTTACGGTAGCCACACTCTGTACAATTCCCATACTCAACTTTGGCAAGGCTGCTGATGTCAACCACCTAGAAATACATCTCTGGGAAAGTTGTAGCCCAGTAATCTCTGTAACGCGTCCCGTAACTGCATACTGCTGTAGAGTGATAGAGTAATTAGGTAGGAGTTCTAACCTCAGACATGGCTACTGTGTGTGTGTTAGTGTGCATGTCTGTCTGCGTAGAGAGCAATGTTTTTTATGGTAGCCACACTCCGTACAATTCCCATACTCAACTTTGGCAAGGCTGCTGATGTCAACCACCTAGAAATACACCTCTTGGAAGGCTTTAGCTCAATAATCTCTGTAGTGCATCCCATAACTGCGTACTGCTGTAGACTGATAAAGTAGCTAAGTAGGTGTTCTATCCCCAAACATAGCAACTGTTAGTGTGCGTGTCTGTCTGTCTGTCTGTGTAGAGAGCAATGCATTTTAGGGTAGCCACACATATTACAATCCCTATACTCAACTTTGGTAAGCTTGCTGATGTCACCCACCTATAAATACACCTTTGGGAAGGCTGTAGCGTGTCCTGTTACTGTGTACTGCTGGATTGTGATTTAGAACTGTGGCAGGGTTCCATCCCCACCCATGGCAGTTCTGAATGTTTTGTGTGTGTCCATGTCTGTATATGGAACAATGCATTATATGCTATTCACACGCAATACATTTCTCATGGCCCACTTTGGCAATCCAGCTGATGTCATTCTTCGTGAAAGACAGCTTTGGGGAAGGCGTTCCCTAGTAATCCCTGTGGTGCATCCTATAACATCTCCATGCTATAGTGTGGTAAAGACCTCTGTCAGGGGTTCTATACCCACACATGTCAGTTGTGGCTGGGGTGCAAAGAGGCTGGGGTGCAAAACCATACCCATACATGTGGCATCAAGGCCAGGCAATCACATTTAGCAACCCCAGTATTACCCAGAGCACACTCTCAACCCACGTCTCAAATGCACACACATGACTAGGCAACAGCCAATATATGTGGGTACACTGCATATTGGCCAGTGATAGTAACCATGGAATGATAGAGGGCATGTCCCCTGTCCATCTGTCAATATGCATGTACATGCTGCTGACAGTGCACCTCCCTCATGTTCCCCAATGGACACCTGCACCAAGGTGCCTTCACATGTGTCCCACAACATGCTCTGTATGGACAGTTGCAACTGACACCAGGGAATACGACTGGCACATATGATGGTACTCTGTGTTCACAACATGGGCCAGACATCCCAGGTACATTTCCACATGTCACTGTACATGCATGTGGGAGGTGTGCACATCCCAGACACCATCCATGGGAGGTGTGCATATCCCAGACACCATCCATGTCACAGCATTGGCCACACACAATAGTAACCCAGTGACTGGATGGGGGATACAATACCCACCTGTGTGGGCAAGAGTAGAAACTACAGCCCTGAGACACAATGCAGACTATTGTCATGTGGCCTGATGCCAAGGTATATGTATAGCCTGCTGCCACAGTCGACCACCACACACCTGTGCAGACATGCACCCATGCATGTCAATACTGTCACCCTGTGTATTTGTCTGTGTGCTGTATGGTGAGTATGTTCATAGCCACACTCACTACAACAACACAACAACCCCCATGCACATACTGAAGCATGCTGTCAGATGTCAGACACTCATACCCTTTGCCCATACAACCTCCATATGACCCATGTGGTGCATGCAGTACCTGCACAGTGATGTGTTGTGGCAATCCCGCTACTGATGAGTTGCACCCCTGGCCCTGCCAAGTGTGTTGATGTGTGCATGTCCCTGTTAGAGTGTGGCTGTGTTGATGCTGGCACCTGTTCATGCTGACAGGCACATGTACATCACCTACCATATAGCTACCATATCCCTGTTGCAGATGTCACGCACCATCACAGATATGTTCTGAGGGCTGCACAACAGGTAACCCATGTGGCACAGCCATTAACTGCATCAAACTGTGAACACAATACATAGTTGTCAGGGGTTTGATACCCTATGCTGGTAGGTGTGTGACAAAAATAAGCTGCTGTTTTACTACGCCACTCCTCCCTGACATGTCTTTGCCTCTGTCTGCCTCTCCCACTCCTTCTCTAGTGGATGTGGAGAACTACACCAGCTTTGCTTAGGCAGCAGCATGTGTATTTTAAGTGATGCTCATGATCAGCTGATGGCCTCTGCACAAATCACAGCCATCCCCTAGCTGATTGCATGTGGAACAGCTGTGGTAATATTCCCATAGCCAATTGCATGAAAACACACTCCAATATCTAGGAACATCATATTGGTGTTGGCCCTCGTCATTCACTGTGAGTAGGAACTAGATCAGTTAGTTGGCAACCAGCATCTGCAATGGATTGGGAATTTACCTTCAATAACTTACACTGTGGAAACAGGGCAACACACAGGAGGGGGATGTGCCTGACCCATCCACAGACTGTAAGTGCTGCTATACTGCATGTGGCGTACTGTTGGGTTAGCAGTGTGTGTGTGGATATGTCTTTCCTACTTGTCTCCATACCTGCCATGTCAGTTCCATGTTTATGTGGAATCCCCATCTGCAAGGTCATCTGCAGACAGGGCAGAGTGTTGTGCCATTGGTTCCATGTGTTACCAATGGAGCATCTATCTGTGGACTGCAGATGGTAGTGTGAGGAGTGCAGTCTGTAGATGGTGAAAGCCGTGACAGTTACCAGCATCTTATCCCTCAAAGGACATATGTTGCCACAAACCCTGTTACAACGGTACATGTATGAGGTTATCACAGCAACATGCCATTATTGGCCCTGTGTATGTACTGCCAGCCACAACTCTGCCAACCTGTGTACATGTGTTGTGCATGACACAGTGCGTATGTGCTGTATACCATAATTAGAGTCATCATATCTGCTAACAAGCCAGTGAGATATCAGACCACCCCACATATTATGTACAGTAGGGGTTATATTTGCTGACATAACCTGGACATTCTGTGGATGTTTGTACAGTCCTACGTGTGTGTGGGCATCAGTGTTACAGACAGCAGGTAGCAATAACCTCTACAGGAAAACCAGCCCACTCAGGGCAGCTACATATGTGTAGGAGGTTCAGGAACTACAGATAGGGTGTGAGTAGAGCCGTGTTATGCTTTGTATAGTACTGGTGTTACAGGGTGTGTGTGTACATACTACTTTACCTTGGAATGCAGTCAGTCTTCATAGCACTCAACTGTGGGCCTACCCTCTTGGTGGCAAGAGGTGTGCCTAACATGTGTTGTCTGTCCACCACACAGGTCCTATGTCTGATATCCAACTGGAGGTGTGTGCGTGGAGTGCTATCAGTACATGACCTACATATCAAGCTTTGCACATATGACATGCTGTGGGGGGGGTTCTGTAGTGGGCTGTGAGTATATCACAGTGTCATTGCTGCCATCAGTCCATGTCTGTTGTATCCCCCACACATATGGTGGGGCTGGGGCCATATATGTGTGGGCGTCACCTATACAATACATGTGTGCTCTTATGCACTCCAGAGGCCAGTGTAAGTAACAGTGGTATATGGCTCTGTATTACTGAGTCTGGGGGGGGGTAACATAAATGACCTAGGCTGTTAAATATGTGGGGGTATCAGGGGTGAGCTGCCATAAGGTTATCTGGATGTAAAGTGCCGTATACTTCACCTATATGTACATCATGTACATATATTTGGTTACTGCAAGCCTACTGCCACCTGTCAGATGGACTGTTTTGTTTGTCAGTGTGCATGTGATGGTGTCAGTTATGCCTTGTTATGCCACACTTACAACCCATGTGGTCACATGACGTCTTTACCTCCCAATGCTGTTGTACAGAGTGTAGATAGTGGTTGCTGAACTATAGACCTGCATTACACACTGTTAATCATTTGGTATCTTGTGGCCCAGTCAGTCCTCACTACTGTACAAATCTAATGACTTGGCCTGGACAGTGATGGCTGTGAACCTTTCCAGACTACTGCATTAGTATACCTGTTTCACGGTTGCATTCCTCTGTTGATAAGGATGCCACTGTCTGAACAGCTATATGACATAGCATGTGGAACTGTCATGGCACACAATGAAAGGTATTTCATTTCTGCAAACCTGTGTGTGGAGTTCACCCAATGACCTCTCTGTGGGTATATGTTACAGGCAAAGGTCTTCATTTGTATGGGTGGCTCATACAGTGTCCAGTTGTTCAGGGGTTAGCTGTAGGAATAGTGGCTGTTCAATACTGTGTGCACTGACTACATATGTATCCTACTGTACATATATCTGCGTGTGTATGTGTAGTCACATCTATATCCATATATATATATATATATATATATATATATATATATATATATATATACATATAAATATATATATATATATATATATATATATATGTGTGTGTGTTGTACATATGCACATATGTACATATGTATGTATCTGCATATCTGTATCGGTGTATCTGTATCCTGGGGATGCTGCTGGCTACCACAGTTTACATTACTTATGGGAGGCAGACTGTACTGCATGATATGTCAACAATATCAACCTGACATCATAAAGGTGAGATCTTGTACTCTCAACTTCTTGTGCCCATGTCGGGTCAGGTCCTGGTTACGGGATCTGCAACACTTGTTATTGTATTGTGGGCCAGAAGTGTTTGTTCGTGGAGGGACGGGATGCCTACTTGTACAAGACGTATAGTGTGTGGGGCCTCTCAACCCTAGTAATGGTGCATGTGGACATATGTGTGTTTGTTAATCTGCTATTGCTCTCTACAGATGTATGGCCATATTTACTGATATAGATATATATATATCTGCTGACATATATGTAATTATATCCGTATGTACCTACATAGCTGTATATCTGCGTACACATATATAACGTGCTGCGTATATGTAGACATACAGGTGTAGACACATATATGTGTCGATGTAGCCATTAGCGTGTGTATATATCTATATATATATATCTATATATATATATATATATATATATATATATATATATATATATATACAGATATGTTGTAGTAGTGTAGATAGTAATATATTTACACACAGATACCTCTAGATGATGGTATACATTCTCTGTACAGTTGCATGACTGGACTGGTTGATATGCGTCGGATATTGGCCTGAATTTCTACAGCTGTATTGGCCTACTGTTAGAATGTTGTAGCTGTGTTGTGGAGGGTCCTGGGGTCAAGAACTGCATGTGCTGGATATTGCATTGCACAGCATATCTGTTATGGCTGTGGTGGGGGGTATCATAGTAGTCATCACCAGGTACTCCTTATCTGTGCCCCCATCCCCATCAACTGTGCATAAGGTCAGTTAATTTTGGTGGGGGTTCCGGTTGTTATTCCTATATGGTGCTGCAATTCACGCACACACACACACACACACATATATATATATATATATATATATATATATATATATATATATATATATATACACATATATATATCTATATTTATATCTAAATGTATGTGGATATATGTATCCACTCACCTACATACCATTGATGTGATATGATGTATGTGTGAGTCAGACATTTATATGTACCTGTGTATCTCACTACATTTACAGATCTATGATTGTCCATATGTCCATGCATGACTGCCTCACAATATTGGTCTGCCCCACATTCATCTAGACATTTTATGTGGATGATGTCAGGCATGTGGTCAGTCAGGAATGCCGATACATTACAGATGCAGGCATCATGTTCTTCAGATTATGTGTATTACAAGAGATCACTGTTTAACTAGCAATGTTTTACATGTATATTTCACGTGTCCAGATATGTACCCCACTGTTGTAACACTGTGTCCACAATGTTTGCAATAAGAGGTTGAGTGTTATGATATTAGTACAGTTCCCGTTATGCAGACTGACTGTGCTGCATGATATATCTGGGAATACATAGGATGTCTGTATATCCGACATGGTGTAGTGTTAATTCACTATGGTTGTGGTATGCAGGGTCCTGGGTTCGGGCCGTGCAGTGGCTGTCAATTATGTTTCAGGGTTGAACAAGGGCAGTGGGGTGCAGGGTGATTAAGGCACTTGTAAGCAGTTGTGAGCATGTTTGTGCAATGGTATGCATCACCAACTGCAAGTTACACCAGGTTAGCCTCGACATTGCTTACTTTGTATACACAGTACTCACCATCACACAAAAAGAGACCTCAGGTTACATATGCCTACAGATAGTTTGTGTCAGATTTTCAGAGCCTGGAAATGTAAGCTCGCGTACTAGTGCTGATATATGCTTACAGCAGCTTAGTGCTGCTTAACCTAACTATTGCTGTATGCATTATGATACCGACACCTCACGTGTGCATTTCCTGCAGTACTCCTGTTCATATATATATATATATATATATATATATATATATATATATATATACATGTTATTTCATGGCCACAGTACTCCAGTTCATGTATATATGTTATTCCGTGTGCTATGCAACATACGTATTACCCATAACGTGGTTTGCCATGGGAAATGGTATGTACTTTCCCTATGTCTCCCCCTCCTTTCTCGCTGACATCCACGGGCTGGTCCCATTAGAATGGGTTCATCCAACCATGGCACGCTTCGCTCCATAATGTTGTACCCATCACCCCCCCCTTCTCCCTCCAGATTAGTCATCCTTCCTACAGGTTCCAGCCTAATCTAACAACACCAATCCACATTGCCCACTCTCCACTTCTCGGCACCCTTCGCATATGTTGTCTCAGCCCATGGATCTTCAGGCTTCCCACACATGTAGTCCGCAAACATATGTCATTGTCTGTGCTTACTTTGTAGGCATGGAATGTTACTCCGAGGACTCATTTTGACATGTTTGGGGTCGCCCCACCAGGGATGGACGTGCATTTGTTTAAGAGTAGACTTAGCAGGGTGACACCATTTCTCCCACTGGTAGTATCCTGCCATTGGTCCTGTAGCCAGTGCTGTGCTATGCTTAGCGGTGATTATTATTAGATTTGCATGGTAATTGCCCTTTGTCATTGATTTCCCCTTCGCCACTTGTTATATATGTGTCATGTATCCTCGACACATGTGCATGGACACTGTCTGGGGTCCTGGGAACTTCTACACTTTATTACTTTAACACCTCACATCTGGACTTTCTGCTGTACTCCAGTTCACATATGTATGTTCTGTAGTCAGTTATGGCACATATGACTGTATACTGATGCCTTTCACAGGTTCAGTTTGGTTATACTATGGTGAGGACATCATTACTACTACCCCATTCTTCTGTACATCTGTTATGGCTTGGTGGATAGCTACTGGGACTATGGTGTAGAGGGTCCTGGGTTCATGACCTGTATAGCTGTTTATTTTGTTGCCGGGCTGACAGAGGCCCATTGGATACAGAGTGATTAAGGTACTCTAAAGCAGTCTTAAGGCCTTATGCCCACTTACTAGTGCGTACATATGCCTACTATTGCCTATTTGTGCTTACACCTGCTTACTAGTGCCTTAATCCGTCTGATATATCACGTGTGCATATCTTGCGGTACTCCAGTTCATATATTTCAGCTATTTAGTAGGTCTTGCAACAAAAATATTGTTTATTATGTGCTTTGCCATGTAAAATAGACTGTGCTACAGTGGGACCTGAACCGGGAATGCCTGCTCATTGCTCGGATGCTCTACCCACTAAACGATTGCTGTTCTGCTTCATTTGCATATTTCTACCATATTGTAATACCCATGTTTCCTTCCCTCGGCCCCCGAGCTCCACACAACAGCATCCATCCATTCCCCAGTTGCTAGCCCACCCATGCCACACCTCCACACATTTCCCTCTCTGCACATGTTGGTACTCCTCCATTATACTGTCTCGACCCAAGCTTCTGCAGGCTCTTCATCCGTTTAGGCCACGTATGTTGGAGCCTTCCCTTGATCCTCCTACGATACTGATGGAAACACCTATGTGACCCACAAGGTTTGGTTCGTCCCGCCAGGGATGGACTTGTTGTTGTGTCACAAGTAGACTTTGCTGGTCTGCACTGTTTCTCCCACTGGTAGCATCTTGTCAGGGGTTCGAGAAGCAGTGGTTTGCTCACACACCGGGCCAGCCTCATCTCCCAGTTCTGCAGAACCAACACCTCAGTTGTGACATTCTGTGCATGAAGCATGCCCACACGCCCCCACGGCATGCACCGTTTTTCATTCTTCTCTTTAGTATTATGCAAGGCTATTGTTCTCACAGTATGTTTGGACAGGCACTGTTCATTGATGCACATAGACTGCTCAGAATACTGTGATTGAGCGATGTGCACATGTTTGCTGGTATTAATCTACATATTTACATGCATTTCCTATACTGTTGAATGACTGTGCTGGGTGATATGTTTGTGATAACAGCAGCTTAATGTGTATCTGCCATGCCGTAGTGGTAACTCACTTAGACTATAGTGTGCAGGGTGGGGGGTTGGAACCTGGGAGTGCAGATTATTTTGTTAATGGGCACAGTGAGAGCTGTTGGCTACAGAGGGCCTAAGGCAATGTAGAGGAAGTGTAGGTGGATATGTGCTGGTGTGCGCGAGGCTC
Source organism: Protopterus annectens (assembly GCF_019279795.1). NCBI lineage: Eukaryota > Metazoa > Chordata > Ceratodontiformes > Protopteridae > Protopterus > Protopterus annectens. The sequence goes on from NC_056726.1 coordinate 1,193,591,957, forward strand.
AGACATGCTGACCTCTGGTTATGGTGTCTTACACTGAGTTGGACTCCACATTGCTTAACCATTGTGGGTATTGCTTACCACCGCCCACACAGGTGTAACCCCGCTTGCTGCCTCATAACCCCACCCTACTTCATGTATTTAGTTCACATTTGTTGTCCGGGACAATCAAACTGGATGCTTCTCCATTGTCAGTGGTGGCCCGGGGAATGGAGCTCCACAGTAAACCCCAGCTACACATTACACATAGTACTGAGGTGTACACATTCATAGAGAGTAACAGACTTAACATAGCTACGTACCACATTCTTCATGCTTAGTTCACATTAACATGTCGGTATTATACATACTTAGCTTAGGTGTACATGTCAGGTATAACTGTTGACAAAAGTCAGTTTAAGGTGAAGTGAGATTCTAGATTAACAACTCTGGATAGGTTACACTCAGGTATTTAGGTTAGGTTTAGTTATTCCATACCTGTGTGTTAGAGTAGAAGAGAATAGTGAAGGAGTAGGTAGGTTGGTAGAGGTGGGGTGGGGGGCATTGTAACTGTATAGTAGGCCGTTGGAATGATTGGTGGTGGAGCAAAAGGGAAGGTATGCAGGATGTTGGGATTTGTATACAAGGCAGGATAGGAGGTGTCAGTTTCACTAGTTGGTGTAGGGGCATAAGAATGTTAGGTGTGGGGGGGGGGGATTCACCAGGTGGTGAGCATGTGCTGATCCAAGTGTGCTTGAGGTGTTACTTCATGTGTTATTTACATGTGTCGTGTGGGACAGCTGAGGTAATACACATGTGTAGGGGGTTCCAGATTCTGCCAAAATAGTTGGGGAAGAGGGTGTCACCTACTTGTGACTGCAAACAGTAATAGTAATGAAACAGGGGTCGATAGGGAAGTGGTGTTAATGGGCATACAGAGGGGCAGATAGTAGGGGAAATGTCCGGGAATGTGCAGGTAGGCTGAAGAGAAGGTCCACTGGTGGCCATTTCTTCTACATCAACAGCTGTGTGTATACACTGCATTTGGAGGTAGGTTTGGGCACTCACACCCCCGGCTGGGGACAGCAATAATACCTTGTGATGCCATTTAGTTCGGCTTAAATGCCTACAGTGGGGTTGTTGTGACCATGTGTTCTTTGATGTTATTTATTGGGATTTACAGCAACACATCTGGTTATATCATACTTTGCCATGTAAAATAGACTGTGCTGCAGTGGGACTAGTAACGGGAATGGCTGCTCATTGGGCTGTGCCTCTCCCAATGAACACTATTGCTTACATCCCTGGGGTGGTCCGAATAGAACTACTCCAGCCAACACCTGTATGCTTAAGCCAATAATTTCATACCCATAGTTCCCCCTCTGCACCTCCTCTACAGCACTCATCCTTACTATGGGTGCAGGTCGAGTCTAAACACACCACTACACACTGCCCACTCTCCACTTCATGGGCCTCATCTCGTATGTTGTTTTGACCCATATGTCATTGGGCTTTCCCACCCTTGTAGTCCGGATACATACATGGCCCGCCCTGAAAGGTCATTGCACGGGCGTTCTCCTATTACAAGACCTGCAGGGGACGCTCCTGTCTCTGTTCCAAGATTAGACTTAGCGGGTCCACTGTGTCCCCCCCTCTGGTTGCATCCTGCCTGTGGTTTGGGGAGCAGTGGATTGTTTACATTGTTTGTGTATTTGTATGTATCCCCTGTCTGGCTGGGGGGGCTTAATTCTACATGTTACACGTTTGCTGATTAGGCCCCTCACCCCCATTGGCATGGCCTGTGAACATATGTCATTCTTAAGTGCTGTATCATATCATAGCTATATATCTGTGTAGATATATATATCTATATATATATATATATATATATATATATATATATATATATATATATATATATATATATATATATATATATATATACACACACACACACACACACACACACACACATATATATATATATATATATATATATATATATATATATATATATATATATATATATATATATCTACACAGATATATAGCTATGATATGATACAGCGATACAGCACTTATATATATATATAGGTTCATAGGTAGGTACTAGGCTATTGGCCTTAGGGCCTATATAAGCCTAGCCGAAGGTACCCTGGCTTTCGCCACCCAAGAAAATTATTTTCTTGTACCATTGTCGAGCAGAGCCACAGAAGTGATCCCCAGGGTGAATTTCCTATCTCCCATCCAATCATCAAGATTTTTCTTGAAGAGCGCTAATGAGGAGCTTTGTTTGATATAGATAGGTAGTTTGTTCCAGACTACGGGAAGTCTCTGGGACAGGAATCTATCCCTCCAGCATGTTCTGTTTATTGTGGTGACAAGGTTTAGGTCCCTAGACTGTGTAGCTCATAGGGATTGGGATTTCTTTAAGTGGGGCATGTCTAAAAGCTCTGGGTTTGACATAGCTTTGTATGTTAGGCAGAGATCGCCTCTGAGTAGGCGATATGCAACGGAGTAAAGCTGCAGTTTTTTGAGACAGTCTGCATAGGCATCTGTTTGAGACCGGTAATCCTCTTTGTAAGGTATTTCTGTGGCTTTTCCAGTTGTTGTAGATGTCTTGTGAGGTACATACCAAAAGGGGCATTGTACTCTATAATGGGTCTAATGAGTGACGAGTAGAGCGGAACAATGACCTCTTTTTTCCTGGACATGAACCTTTTGTGATGAGGTGTGCCACATAGAAGGATTTCCTGACTACTGTGGCAATGTGATTATCAAAGGAGAGACTACTGTCCACCTGTGTCCCAAGGTCTCTTATCACACTTTCAGTGTTAAGTAGACTACCGCCTATGTGGTAGTTCATGGGTACTGAGTTTTTACCAAAAGGGATGACAATGCACTTTTTGACATTGAGCTTGAGGCCATGGCTTTGACACCAGGTATCTGTCTCAGCAAGGCCCTTTTGTGGGATGTCCACATCTTTTGGAATTTTGATTATGGCTCCTAGTTTGCAGTCATCTGCGAACTTCATTGGCCAAAAACCTTCTGTGTTGGCCTGTACTTCAGAGAAGTAGATACCAAACAGGAGAGGACCCAGGACTGAACCCTGTGGAACTCCACTTGTCACTGGTCTGAAGTTGGATTTGGAGTCTGCTACTTTCACAGTGTGGGTTCTGTCGGTGAGCCAGTTGGCAACCCATCTTGTGACATAGGGATTTATACCTAGTTTAGTGAGTTTATCTATAATTCCAGAGTGGGGGATGGTGTTGAAAGCCTTGGCGAGATCTAGACAGGCTGGGTGAACCACCTTACCCTCATCTACAGCTTTGGTGACTGCTTCAAAGAAGTATATCAGGTTTAGGAGACATGATCTGCCTTTTACAAGCCTGAAGTGGGTGGGGTCCTGAGTTTGGAGATTACCAATGTCATTGTTTATAAGTTCCATGATGATATGTTCCATAGCCTTGCAGACCAGGCTCATTAGGCTAATGGGGCAGTAGTTTCCAGGGTCTGCGGTGGCTCCCCCTTTGTGGAGTGGGATAACTATCATTGTGCACCATTCAGTGGGCACATAGCCTGAGGTGAGGCTATGATTGAACATGGTACTTTGTTGGGGTGCCAGTTCATTCTGTAGTTCATGTAGAACACAGCCTGGGATGTCGTCAGGTCCCATGGATGCTGTGTTCTTGGCTTTGGATAGTGTGTTTTTTACCTATGCAGCCATGATTACAGGAACTTTGCATTCTTCTGGTATAGAGATGGGCCCTTTAGGGGATGACAGGGGGTAACGTTAGCACTGAACCTATCTGCCAGGATGTTAGCAATATCAGTTGGTTCTGTATATTTAGTGCCATTGTGCTGTAACTCAGAGCAGATCTGAGTGTTGCCATTGATATTCTTGACATAGCTTATAGAATGCTTTGTGGTTGTCTTTAGAGTCAGTGGCGATTTTGTTTTCATAACTAGCTTTGGAGGATTTTATGAGGGATCTTAGCTTCTTACCGAGGCTGACCAGAGAGTTTCTCCAATCATGGGATTTTACTCATTTTATACAACAATTTCTTTCTTCTGATGTAGAGTTTGTTTATGGCAGGGGACCACCGGATTGGCTTCCTTTTTTTGGAGGATAACATCTTGGTTCTGTTAGGGATTGCACGATCCATGCACTCGTGTAAGTGCTTATAAAGTGCATTTGTGTAGGATTCAGCAGCCATACCTCTAGTGTCCGTCAGCATGCGTGTCGTGAAGTTTTCCACTTCTGTCTTAAGAAGTGTGAAGTTGGCTTTGGAGAAAATTTTTACTGTGGTTTCCCTAATGGAGGGTAGGGGAGGGATGTGGATGTCTAGGGTGATTAGCTTGTGGTTGGATCTGACCAATGAGGAATTGACCTCTGGTGTGGAGCACCGGTTACCCATGTTGGTAATAACCAGGTCTAGGATATTGCTGCCCCTAGTGGGGGTGTGGATAAGTTGATCCATGGCATTGGAATTTAAGAATTTCAGAAAACGTTGAGCACAAGAGTTGGTACATGAGTAGTTTTCCCAGTTAATAGTAGGGTAGTTGAAATCGCCCATTATTAGGGTGTTAGGTTGTACGCAAATATTTTCCAGTGTATTAAGAAATGAGGAGTGGGAATCCTGGGGCATGGTGCGGGATCTGTAGCAAGCTACAATTTGGATTGCGGTCTTGCCCAGAGTTAGTTTCACTTGGATAATCTCGGATGCATTATGCTGAGCAACTAGCCTGGAGGTGTGGATACCCTTAATGAATATGGACACGCCTCCGCCTTTAGTGTTTCGGTCCAGGTTAGGTGTCCGAAAGGTGTGGTATGAATTATAGCCTGGTAATGCAGGGGTACTGTCTGGAGCCTTGAACCAGGTCTCTGTCACTGCACAGATGTCGATGTTCTCCATTTTAAGGAGTGCCTCGAGTGAATGCATTTTGAGGTTTAGACTTCTAGCATTGAGTAGCAATACCCTCAGATTTTTAAGAACAGGAGTACTGCAGGAGATGCACATGTGAAGAGTCAGTATCATAATGAATAATGCAGCAGTAAGCAGGCATAAGCACAGATTAGCAGAATTCCCACTCCTGCATGGTTCTGGGTTCCAGCCTTGCAGAAGTTGATTTTCACACACAAGGCCATCTAGCTGTAAGTATACATTCTCTGTACTGTTGCATGACTGGGCTGGGGTTATGTTTCTGACAACATAATATTTATCCATATCTAGCATGGCTTAGTGGCAAATCATTTTGTGTATGGTCTGCATGGTTCTGGGTTCCAGCCTTGCAGAAGCTGATTTGTTGCTGGGCAGAACACCGACCACTGGATACGGTGTGCTTAAGGCACTTTCAAGCGGTTATAAGTGGGTTTGTATGGAGGTAAGCACTGCTAACTTCCAGTCACAGTGTCTTACACCCAGTTAGCTTATCCTTTGCTTAATCTGTGTCGGCAGTGCTTAACCCCATGCAAATGCACTTGCACACGCTTACTAGTGCTTACATATGGTCAATACTGCTTATCTGTGCTTATGCCTGCTTACTGCTGCCTTATTCATTATGATACTGACTCTTCACATGTGCATTTCCTGTAGTACTCCTGTTCACAAAAATGTATGTTATTTAGTGAGTTTTGCCTTACAAATATTGCTTATACCATGCTTTGCCATGTAAAATAGACTGTGCAGCGCTGGGACTCGAACTGGGAATGCCTGCTCGTTAGGCGAATGCTCTTCCCACTACACTATTGCTGACATGCTTCATTTGCATATATCGTCTTTGTTATCCTCTTCAGCCATTTAGGCTGCTTTCACCATGGCTAAGCAATGGGCACACCCGAGCATCTATGGTTAGCTGTACTTGGAGCTTAAGGCAACAATACCGGGGTTTCTTATTTTCATCTTTATGTCTTGTTGCTGTTGTACGCATGGGGGCTGTTGGTGGGGATATGTGGACACCTATGAGCGGTATCGCTCATTTATTTCAACTTTATGCTGTTCAGCATTTCAGGGGTATGTTTATTCTGTGGGCTCTGCTCTCAGACATGCTCCCTGCACTCGTACATGCTCCGTGTAAGCCTAGGGGCTCAGGCGGCACGCCTTCATTACTATGCATGGCGCGCTGCTGTCCTGCTCCTAAGTGGCCACTTCCGTGAAGTACTAGACTAGTCTTGCATAGAAGTTAGTAAATCTGGGGGTCTGTGCAGAGCTGTGCAAACTTGGTAAACATTATGGCATGCTAATTACAACATAAGCAGATGAATTGTATGCTAATCAACAAATCCAAGATGAAGGAGCTATCCAACAAGCTATAAAGCAATCGTGTAGCATTAGCGCAGGTTTTTGCCTGTCAATTTCAAAACCTACTGGAATATAGCCATGGAAACTAGTCTACACAAAAAGAAGGTTAGGGGCTGCTGTTGCTCTTATTCACGTGTATGTGTATCAGACCCAAGTCTATGCTAGTGCTGCTGCTAATAGACCTCAGTCAAGAAGGAGAAGGGTGTTTAGACCCTGTTTAACATTTCATAATCTGCATGAGGTGGAAATTGTTGAGTGCTACAAGGTGGATAGAGACACAGTAAAGTACTTCTTCAACTTCTGTTGTCCTTAACGGAAGGCAAGAGGAAACCAAGGGCAGTAAATACCTTTGGAGACTAAGTTATGTCTAACACTTAGGTATCAATATCCAGGATCCTACATCATTTCCTGAATGCTATGCTACAACATGGTAGTTACTACATGAATTTTTGCCATACACCTGAGGACAGAGCCACAACTATAGCAAAATACCTTGAAGTCTTAGGTGCTGTAGACTGCATGCACATCAAAATCAAAGCATCACCTAGGGAACAGGGAATGGTGTATACAAACAGAAATGGCTTCCACTCCATTAACTGACAGGTCATGTGAAATGCTAAGGGAATCATCCTGAATGTGGGTGCTGGCAACCTAGGGAGTTACCATGGTTCACATATCTGAAAAAAACTCTCAACTGTATTAGATGTCTTCTAGGGTGGATATCCCACAGGGCCATTTACTGGGGAATACAGGGTATGCACTTGAAACATAGCTGATGACATCCATCAGAAATGCATACCCACCAGCTGAAAAAATGCTATAATGAGGCACACGCTCAAACAAGAAATATCATAGATCATGTGTCTGGCCTGCTGAAGTCATGGTTCTGGTGCCTAGATACATCTGGGGTAGCCTTGCAGTACAATCCCCATATATGTGATGAAATTTTCACTGTTTGTGTTGTCCTTCACAATATTATTATGAAAACACAGCTTCAGCAAGAACACCAATGGGAAGGCCCACACATCCCACCACCACTGGCAAGGTCACCACAGCCACATGCAAATGAGGAGTCAGAGGGAAAAGCAGCAACTGTTGTGGGCTTATGATGCCAGGCGACACTCACAACTTTACTTATCCATGTAATGGCTATGTATTGCTAGCATCAAATAGAGTCAGCCCACATTAAAAGTCTTGCAACTGCCAGACTTCTGAGATAAGTTTTGAACATGGAATAGGAAAATAACTGGCTAAGAACACAAATTAATGTCAAATCCTTGCATACTGTTACTTGCTAATGTAAGCAAGTAGAAGGTGGGTAATTTTTACAGCAATGACATCAATATGTGACAGCATTGACTTTTCAAAGGTTCACAGGTTCATAAGTATTTACTAGGCTAATGACCACAAGGGCCTTTTTAAGCCTAGACATGCATCCCAAATTTCTGACAAGTTCTGATACCCTTGATAAGTGTAAGCAGGGATTTAGGAGATGAACCATTTACAAGCAGGGACCTGAGAGATGAACCACTTTCAGGTTGCCTGTGTTCATTAGAGACATGGGTGCCAAGCCAGGGATGATTTTCAACTAACAGACCTCATCCATCAAAGATTCACACATTCATACCTCTCAAATGCACAGATTTTCACAGAATGTATAGATTTTGGCCTCATAATTTTGCACTAGAATATCATCAAAGATTGAAGTTAGAAAATAATTACAGACATTTTAGTTTCAGACTTCATATCCCTCAGAAAAATTCACAGTAATGCAAAACGTTATTATATCAGCTTTCTAAGTTTGTAAGACCAAGATATTTAAAAATTGTCCATATTTTTGAGCTTTTGTTCCACTTTTATTTATGGGTTTGTCCAGCTTTCTTGGACTAAGAGGTTGAGAGGTATGCACACATTACAAAAACCTGTAAGAAAGCAGTACAATTTGCATCATAAACACATATAATACTAACCACTCAATCAGCTATGCACCCTGTGCATCAGAGAAAAGATTTATGTATCCCTGAATCTAAATGAGAGAAATTCAAGGGATGTGGCACAATTATCATTTGCAGAGGGTGTTGTTTCGGGGTGCGGTGGGGAGCAGGAGGCCAAGGCTGATTCTTAAGGTAGAAAGCGCATGTGAGGAAGAAAGACAGACAGAACAGACATTTGAATAAAGTATCAAATGACCACTGAGACTGAATAAGCTGTAAGTCTTATGACTGGCCCATGTAACTGTAATATGTGTGTGTTTTCTGTATGGGAAGTCAAGGTGAAAAGTGTGTGTGAGTCTCTGCAAGGTCACAGCCAAGCTCTTGGCTAGCTACACATCCTGTCATTTCAGATAGGTGTGAGCCATGAATGGTAGAGGTGACAGCTTGTCATCATCATCATCATCCCCAACCTTAAGAACTGGCTTTGGCAGGAGTTGCAATGGTACATTCATGTTCACTGTTGCTACTTGAAAGTGACTAATGTCTTTTGGATGAGTTCTCCTCACATGTATGTCCAGGACCATGAGCCTATGGCTTACCACATCTGGATGTGGACACCTCAGCCACTGACAGAGCATTGGAAGTAGTGCCATTGCAGGAGCATGATCAGGCATGGTCACAATAGCCAACATCAGGTGATAATGCTGACAGACAGCCACGTGGATGCTGTCCCCCTTCCGGCAGATGTTCCATCATAGACACTGCTTGTTCCATCATGAAATTATTCTGATTCATTGAATTGGCCGCACAACAGAGACAGTCACACATGTCAGCCTGTGCCATGATTTTAATCCTAATTATATCCTCAGTGGCCCTATTGAAAAGTGCCTGCACCTCCATGACAGCCTTAAACATACATCAAGTGGCACATAAAGACACATGAGAATCAGCTGGACAGTAGACAGTAGGCCTCCTCCAAGCACCCCTAACAGCCCTCCTGTTTGGCACCTCACCCACACTTTGGCTATGGCCAGAGTCAACTAGCACTGAAGCCACAGTAACCACACTACCCTGATCAAGTGTGTCACCCTCCACCTGTCCAATATCTGAAGGCTCATTGGAATATGTATGTGTAAACCTACTGGCTGTGTCTGATGGTAATACAGCGGATGGCTGAATGTCATCCTCAGTGTTAGATTCAACCTCTGAACCTCTTGACTACACCTCTGTTTAGCCATCATCAGGGTCTGTCGATACTCTGACATTAGGTGGTAGGAGTCCTACACTTCCACTGTGAGGATCACCTGTGATAAAAACACAGGAAAGAAATTAATGCCTACACTACAAAGTATTATGTGCTAACAAACTAACACTGGTTTCACTATCACACACACACACTCATGCAACCCAACTCACACATATGGATAAATTCATATTTCTAACAAATGGTCATCAATACTCAAATAAAAATATTTGGCATACCATGTGCAGATGACTCCACACTTTCTAGGGAGGATGGTCCTGGAAGACGTTATGCAAAAGATAATGAAAAATCATCACAATACCAATAACATGGGGGACCGAAGCTTTGCATTTATATGTCCATTAACAATACTTTTTAACTGAAACTTGGCTGGCACATCCACCCCAAGCCCATTTGTAATGAACAAAAATGTGTTGTTCAAGTCATCAATTTATCAGTAGGTTCAACCACAAAAAAAAAAAAAGTTATACATTAAAACAACAATAAAATATTATTTACAGTATTTTAATGTACAATAAAATGTTATAAAGTGACATGTGTAAGCTTACCTGGAAGCTCATCCTGAGGCATACCTGCCCTCACAGAAACATCGGCACCAACATTGATCACATGCTGTTGTGCACTTTACACTGAGCTCCCTGGCTATTTGACAGTGGACAGGAACTCTTCATTTGGCATCAACGGTGGCTCGGTAGCAGTCACACCCCATAGCCAGCTGTTCATGGGCAACTGCAACTACTCTACTCCAGGCTGATAAAATCATATCAGTGGCCCTATGATACACATGACCATAGTACTGCTACCCCCCCCATGGCATTAACATCATTCACTATCTGGTTCCAAATATTCATTCTGTCAGACATATTTCCAGATCTTCTCTCAAACAGAAAGGCACTGTGGCACCTAAATGCTTGGACAATGACATCATTTTTGGAGTCACTGAAAGGGGGTTTACGGGCATTGGTACACTTGGGTGCCATAATCCTAGGTGACATAAAACAAAAAAGAAGGATACAGCACATACATATCACATCAATACATTCCTGCTTATATATACACACATTATATTTTCAATACTACCCACTGAAGAAACACAGTTCGGGCATTAAAATATAAGGTCATATGGTTCTAATATTTCATAGTCATACACAAATCAAGGTTTGAGCCAAAACAAGAAATAACAATAGCAAACCTCTTAAAGAAATGTTGCTGTTGCAACACACAAATGGAACTTGGCTCCCCCACCCACAAAACAGCAGGCAAATGACAATTTGTACTATGCAAGGAATAACACATTACTCAATTGTTGTTGGTGCTTTCAAACAAATTCTCACAAAATGTGTCCTCATTTACAACCAAAAAGTTATTTTTATAAAATTACCATTCGCCTCTCCCAGTGCCCATTACTCTCGTAGAGGTGTCAGTCAATAAGCCATCTTAGAAGCCTAACTTCCCTGTTTCTTTGACAATATAGGAAATTTACATTTCATTTAAATAGCATAGAACATAATAAGATAGCCATTTTAAACAATACTACCGGTGATGAAACATAATAAGGCTGTGTATCTGAGAAAGTAAAATGCCCTGACAAAAATGACTACGCCAACAGTGAACTTCTAAGAATTGTATACAGATAAAAGTTCCCTTCTCTTGGACATGTTGACAGACGAGATCAGACAGGAGTCCCTATGGATTATGATGTTTGCAGATGACATTGTGATCTGTAGTAAGAGTAGGGAACAGGTTGAGAAGACCCTGGAGATGTGAAGATAATCCCTAGAGAGGAGAAGAATAAAGGCCAGGAGGACTAAGAATATATGCTTGTGAATGAGAGGGAGGATAGAGGAATGGTGAGGATGCAGGGAGTAGAGTTAGTGAAAGTGGATGAGTTTAAATACTTGGGATCAGCAGTTCAGAGTAATGGCGAGTGTGGAAGAGAAATGAAGAAGAAAGTACAGGCAGGGTGGACTGCATGGAGAAGAGTGTCAGGAGTGATTTGTGACAGATGAGTACTAGTAAGAATGAAAGGGAAGGTCTACAACAGGATAGTAAGACCAGCTATGTTATATGGGTTGGAGACAGTGGCATTGACAAAAAGGCAGGAGTCAGAGCTTGACGTGGCAGAGTTAAAAATGTTAAAATTTGCATCGGGTGTGACGAGGATGGCCAGGATTAGGAATAAATATATCAGAGGGTCAGCTCAGGTTGGACAGTGTGGATACAAAGCAAGAGAGGCGAGATTTCATTGGTTTGGACATGTACTGAGGATGGATGCTGGGCATATTGGAAAAAGGATGATAAGGATGCTAAGGTTGGAGCTGCAAGGTAAGAAGAAAAGAGGAAGGGCTAAGATAAGGTTTATGGATGTGGTGAGAGAGTACATGCAGGTGGTTGATGTGATAGAGCATAATGTAGAGGACAGGAAGAAATGAAAACAGATGATCCACTTTGTCAACCCTTAATGGAAACCAGCAAAAGAAAAAGATGAACCTGGTCAAAAAATAGAATCACACACACCACATACGTGGCAGAAATGATCCCTAATGAAGCCCTTCACTTTTTGTCCCCTGTGTTTGTATGGAATTTACCATCGTGCACCAATGCCTATTGACTGTGAATGGCTCTTCACATCCTATAACAAGGTGCAGTTATCTCCATGCAATGCTGCTTAAACTTGCTGTGCTATGAAAACACAAAGATAAAGCAGAATAAAGGCACTCATTTTAAAAATGTTATATAATTATTTATTTAGACTGATGAATGTATAAATATGTAAGCTATATGTGTACTGCTGGCATTAATCAATTCATTACTCTTTGTTTTTATACAGCACTTCACTGTAGTCATTCCCTCTCACATTTTCTAAAATTATCACATTTAATTATTTAATGACATCCTGAATACATATGTAAAAAGAATACACTGGAATTGAACCCTGTATCATCTGTACTCAAGATAAAAGCTCACTAGTGTTACACCTGCTGCCACAGAGACAGCTAGGCACTAGCTCTTTTTGATCCACTGAATACTTCCCAAAGTGCTGACTGCTGTGCCTCTCTGCTTACCATGTTTGTTTGGAGGAAAGCAAACCAATAGAAATCTCATAATTTTATGAATGAAGCAGAGACCCGCAATTGCTCGTCACTTAACTATGTGCAAACATTGAAAGCAGCATAATTTGTTTTTGTAATGTGAAACAATTTATGTCAACATTTCCCATATGAACTAATTCTGCACACCAGAGTATATTTTATTGGTGTCTTTCTTAGCCAGTATGAATAAGTACTTCTTAAGTTTAAGTAAGAGTCCTGAAATGTGTATCTCGCATGCGCAAACACAGACATTGATCACACAAACCAGCTGCTTGCTGTTGCACTATAGAAAGTGCTCATTAGCATGTGTCAGTTATATTTATTGCTCAGGTACTCTTCATCTCCTTAAAATCCATGTAAAAACACAACCTAAGGGAAGGCACTTTTTAATGACTGTACATATGTTTACAATAAGTCATTTGCTACTTGCACCCATGCACTTGAAACTTGCTATGTCAGCAATATTTCACAAACGTCAATTACTCTACAGAAATAAATAGCAAAACTGCATTGTTACATACCATGTACCCCTTTATAATGACAAGAGACATACAGATTTTATTATACACATATTAATGTAGGCAGCAATTCTTCCCAAATATGAACATGTGGACATATCCAGTTGTAATCATGCTGATGACAAAAAAATGTGTGTTTCTGTATGTGATGATAACTGTGTAATGTACACAACATACTGGAAAACAGCTGTGTATGTCCTAGTTATGTTAAATGCATGCCTGACAGCTTTTTGCATCTAGTTTAAGAATCTATCTTTTAAAGTATACCTGCACATTGGAAACACAGCAGGAAATAGTACAGCCACACTTTGCATACTACCCTCATAATACGATGTGTTAATCACGGTTTACTATCAAATGACTGAAAATCAAAAGACTGAATCCCAAAAACACTGAAAATTCAAAATGTTGAATGATGGAATTTGCCCCTTCTCTGCTGTTATGCGATCTTGGAGTTAGTATACATATTTAGCAGGGGGTGTGGGGGGCTGAGGGGAGCAGGGGGACTTGCCCCTTACATTAAAAATGTATTCAATATTTTGAAATTTCAGTGTTTTTGGGATTCAGTTTTTTGATATTTAGTCATTTGATAGTAAACCGTTAATCACATCATATAATAATGGTGACATCAGCTATAAAGACCACTATGACAAGACAAAAGCATAATACTCCAGGGGTCTTGTAATCATTAACTAACTGTGTTTTGCAGATGGAAACCAAATACTTACATGTGTGTTTCTATGCATGCATGTGTGTGTGTATGTGCATAGTCAGAGGGAAATCCGTCTGTATCCTACTGTCAGCAATTCAGATGTCTAGAGTAAAAATATTTTGATGCCCACACATGGTTACCCATCCATTTCAGATAGGCCTTGCATTAAGTTCTGAGTTCTGTAGCTGGTGTACCTATTTAGGTAGGGGGTTCAAATCTCACTGCAGTCAACTGGTGTGTGTGTGTCTAGTCAGAGATGTATAAGTGAGTGTCATACTATCAGCAATCCAGTCCCATGCAGTACAAGTATTTTGAAACCCACACATGGCTACCTATCTACTTCAGAAAGGCCTCCCAATATCATCTCTCAAACATGCCTTGATGATGTTGACCACTATAAATGTTCCAGTAGCCTTGTAAAAGTCAGTATTGTGCTGTGGTGCTTGTGTTAAATACTGTGTTTTGTAAATACTTATGCTGGGGTTTTATTCTTACTGTCATCATTTTGTGCATGTATGTGTGTGTGTGTTGATGTTCACTTGGTTGACATTCAACAGACCAGGATAGGAGCCACTTCTACTACCATCTTCTTATCATCAGACATTGCTGTTATCATCAGCTATAAAGTATTGTCATACACCATAAAAAACAGACTTGTGTTTTGTAAATAGTTAGTTAGGGGCTCTGTTCTCACTGTGCTATCAGATGCTATCATACTCCATAAAGTGCAGCGTGATAGTGTTAAAGTCAGACATATGTGACGATGCTACTGTTGCACTGTATGGCAATCATCTTCTATACCTAAATGGGTGTAATGTTCAAATCAGGTCCAGTGTGCTTCTGGGTCTGTGTGTGGTTGGTGGTACATGATGGTCATTGTATGAGCTTTGGGATCAGTCTTTATTTCACTGCCTCTTAGGGGAACCTTTCACTTAGCCCCGTGCATCCACTATCCATCTTTTTCCTCCAGACACATGGCATCCTTTCTGCAGAGGGGTGGTGGATGTCCTCATGTCAAATATGGATACATACATCAAGAAGCAGAGTCTTTCCATAAACCTCTGCAAGACATATCCATGCCATTACATGTTGGACTGCTAATTCTGTCTTAGTGTGTTGCACATCTGTCATATGGATAGTGGCAGTAGGTAATGCAATTCAACAAATGCACACATATGCACAATAGTCTTACTATCTTCCATAATATAGATATAGGGAGATTTTTTATATTGTATAATAATGGCTAGGATTTTTATGTGATGTTGGCTGTTAGCTTAATAATGTCCTATGACCCTATGAATAGTTGACATTTCAATGTTGCTGTCATTGATATGTGCTATATTGAGGTGTGGATGCACAGTATGGCTACAAGAGGGTATTGCAATCTGTGATGTGAAATAATGTATTGATGGCCACTGCTGCCATTTCATTACTTGCTCCTTCAATAACAGCAATAGTAAAATGCCTCATGAGAACTGTTAACATGGTATGATAAACTTTCATGTATATTGTTGACTTATTAGAACATGTGATTTTGTAGTGGACTAGCTCAACATACTATATAGTTCATAGGTTCATAGGTTCATAGGTTCATACTAGGCTATCTGCCCAAGGGCATTTATAAGCCTAGCCCATATTCCACCATCACAGTGACACTTGCAGTACGGTACAGGTCTGCATGTGTCTACATACCATCATTAAATGTTCTGTAACAGATATCAGTACAAATTCACATTGATTACATGGGCACATAAGTCTCGTTTTTATCACATGTTGTTATGCTGTGATATGCACAACAATTTATCACATTTGGATTCAATTCCAACCTTGTGGGATTCATTGTATGTACAATTGCATTGCTATTCCAAGGCGTATTGTTGTGGACAGCAGCACCATTGTAAGTGTTAACAATGGTGTCAGGAAATGTTCTGCATGAGCCACAAACAAATGTTCTGTAATGTGTCCTTATATGGCATCAGGGAGCTCAATCACAGCTTTTCTATGACACACATATAGGGATATGTTTTGCAATTGATGTAATTATGTGACACTTGTACAGTTGTGTGGAATGTGATGAATGACCAAGTTTGTATTTGGAGGTCTTTCCACAGATCATTTATCCCAATATATGTGAAATGTTAAGGAGAATACACACAAGCACAGATCTATATGTGCATGCCACCCTACATAATCAACCAGTGAAAACAGGCAATCTGCTAGCTGACAGTTTGTCTCACACATCAACCCCATGTTGCCACTGGCCATCAGCCAAAGTATACATGCAAACATTACTTGTTTTTTTACCCTCAGGAGGGCAGCTCATCTGTGTGCGCTCTATGGCTAATAACATAGAAGCAATGGGCCCTGTCAACATCACAGTTTGCCTATAGCATGACTTAAAGCCTGACATATTAGACACAGATTCCTAATTAAACACATCCTGTCATAGAAGTGTGTGCAGTAACATGCATCCTTCTGACTGGGGTGGAACATCACCTGATGCATGGAGTTACAGACTTATAATCCTGACTCCCCTCATCTATGAGGTAGAGCAATGATTCATTATGCACTTTCTCAAATCAAAAAGGACACAGGTAATCTCCCAAGTGTGTAACAAACACATATTTGATTTGCTAAGGCTATATCATGTCTGTTACAGCTGTTTGCTGTCTTCAAGAAGGGCACCAAGGTCATACATGATGAAAACACTATCATCCTGTGTAATTTGACCTGGTCAAGGCATTTGACAAATCCACGGTCAGGTATTACAGGGAAACTGTCTCAGGTAGCCATAAACACCTATCTCACCAAGTGGGTATACAATTAGATCACATATGTGACAGATAATGTCGAAGTGTCTGAAGTTACCTCTATCTAGACTCCAGTGACTAGGTCTGTACCTGAGGGTTCTGTCGAAGGCCCTTTTCTGTTCACTATTTAAGTCTCAGACATGAAGAAAAATTTACACATCCTTTCTCCAACCAGCTTTGTGGAGGAATGCAGATTGTGTACAATCATTGAATCCAAGTGAGGTACAGACAGTATCAACACACACAAGGGATTGCTGCCACAGCCATGAGGACACAGGAGATGGAACAAAACTCATGGGGGATTAGTTATGCTATAAAAGTAAATACACATGCTAATTATAATATAAACAGCACACCCCTATGAGCAGACCAAGTGGTATGTGTCCTGTGTATTTTGGTAGATGGTATGCCAAACATCCAACAGCATGTGTCCACGTTGGTGACTACTCCTTTATATGTAACATAACTCCTGAGTATGTGTGGGTCATACATATCAAAGGGAATTGTAGTTCCATTGTTCTCAGCTCTCATCACACCAATAATACAGCACAATGCACCCTTTTGCATGTACCTCCCAAGACATCTTCCAGGGATGATTTACTCAGTCCTATCATTTTTTTCCACAGTGAGCTCCACTCATCTTTTCAGCCATACTTAAGTATTATTTTTGATGCATAACCTTTAGGCTTTGCTGGTGAAGAACCCCCTTCCTGGTATTATACAAGATGCATGTGTGATATATAGTCCTATGATGCACAAAATAAATACATGGCTGATTAACAACATTGATGGCATGTGTTACATTCCTGCAAGTGAGGATTGTGTACTCTCCAGCTGACACAAGCATCCTCCAAAAGGGCCTCATAGAAACAGACAACTGGTGCCAGAGCCATGGCCTCAAGCTAAACACCAAAAAGTGTATAGTCATCCCCTTTGGCAAAAACAAAGTGCCCACAAATTACCACATAGGTGATAATCCATTAAATACAGAAGAAGTAATTAGGGACCTGGGGACCCAAGTTGATAGCAATCTCTCATGTGACAACCACGTGGCCAAAGTGGTTAGAAAAACATTTTATATAGCCCACCTAATCATGAAGGGATTCACATCTAGATCAGGGGAGGTCATCGTGCCTCTTTACTCATCCCTCATCAGGCCCATAATTGAGTACAATGCCCCTTTTGGGATGTACCTTACCAGACACCTGCAGCAACTGGAAAGACCCCAAAAGTACCTCACCAAGAGGATCAAAGGGCTCAAACAGATGCTATATGCTGCCCGGTTAAATAAACTCCAGCTTTACTCAGTGACATACCGCCTGCTCAGAGGCGATCTGTACCTGACGTATAAAGCCATATCCAACCTAGAATTAATGGACATGCTGCACCTCAGAAAATCCAAATCCCATTGAGCTACACGCTCGAGAGACTTGAACCTCAGCACTGAAATAAATAGGACATGCTGGAGGGACAGATTCATAACCCAGAGGCTCCCTTCACTCTGGAATAAAATCCCAGTCCAGGTTAGGCAGAGTCCCTCATTGACTCTGTTCAAGAGGAATCTTGATGAGTGGATGGGAGATCGTAGGTTTACCCCGGGTATCACTTCTGTATCACTGTTAGACAAAGGCACAGTATACTAACCTCGAAAAAGGGCATAGCAAAATTAATTCAAAATGGGTGGCGAAAGCCAAACACACTCTGGCTAGGCTTATAAATGCCCTAGGGCAGATAGCCTAGTATGAACCTATGAACTTATATATGCCATAAAAATCTGTCAACTAATCAAGATTGCTCTTAATTTCCACTACAGGTGCAACAGTGTCCCTCCTAGCACCTCTGGCAGATGTTAAATTTTGAGGAAGGTGTACTTGATTTCCTTCATAGATTACTGCTAAATCTTGACAGTTGTACAATTGTGTTCTTGCAGAACCATCCAGAATCACTCACAATCATATATGTCATGTTAAAGACATGGGATTGCTGGTAGTATTATGCTGATATTGTCAATGATTTTGCTTGCTTTTGTCTACTGTTGTCCATGAACCTGTTGTTATGTGTCCCACTTGGTTGAGACTAATGCTGACATTATTTTCATATTCACGCAACTCATTTTGCAGAACTTCACAATACGCACCTATCCCTTATTGTATATACCATCCTTGATAAATGGTCTGTCCAGTGATCGTGCCTGGATGCTTCAGTCACAAAAATCTTCTCCAGTGATATGTGATCTTGTGTGATAGTCACATAATATGCAATAGCTGCATGATACAACTGCACCCACACAGGAGGTGTAAACAGCAGTGCGTACTGTATCATGTAGATATGTGATTCCTGTTCATCCTACCACTGTCTTGTCTTTGTGGTGTACATACATTGACATGCCATCATCTGCTGTACATTAACATGTTTCACCTGTCCTCTTCCTCTGTGT
Organism: Protopterus annectens; assembly: GCF_019279795.1. Lineage (NCBI taxonomy): Eukaryota > Metazoa > Chordata > Ceratodontiformes > Protopteridae > Protopterus > Protopterus annectens. The sequence goes on from NC_056726.1 coordinate 1,193,611,002, forward strand.
TCACTCTTACAGTTCATATGTGTTTCTGTTTTCAATACACACACTTCCCCCGAATACTTGTTTCTAATGCAGTCCATGTACCCTTGCTGAACCCTAGCAAAAATTCTAATCAGAATGCATGAAATAGGTCTGCAAACTACTCTGCACTGACTACACTTTCATAGAACTGTATACATTGCTTTATATTAAACCCTGGCAATCATTGTGGCTTTCCGTACAATCCCTCAGACCTAGTTTCCCCATAGGTAAACAGGTTAGCATATCTGCAAGTGTTTGTTGCTTTACACAGTTTCCTGGCCAGCAACACTGTTGCTCACCATGAAACCTCACCTGAATCTGTGTAAGCTTGATGTGTGGCATGCAGATCTACTTTAAAATCTTGGGTACCCATATAACTAACGTTCATTTACGTGAGATGAAAGTAGCGAAAGATGAAATACCCAAATGGTGAAATTTTCCTAGAGTAAGTGAATACTTGCCTAACATGCCCTTTTTTCCACTTTAGTGCAATCCCAGAGTTGGCATATATAGTTGTGGGGGGTGGGTTTTGCTTACTTCAGTGTGTGTTTCATTTACATTTGGGTAAGTGTTTACTCACTCTGAGAAAATGTTGCCATTCGGGTATCTCATATTTCATTATTTTATTCGGGTATTTCATCTTTCATTATTTTATTAGGGTATTTCATCTTTCATTATTTTATTTGGGTATTTCATCTTTCATTATTTTCATCTCACGTAAATGAACATCAGTTTTATGGGAGTAGAGATTTCAAAGCAGATTTGTGGCATGCATTTAGTGCTGCTGCTCATCATGTTAACAGGTGAAGCCCATGTAGGTTTCACACTAAGCCTACGTGGAGTTTATTGAATCCTCAGGCAGGTATATTTACAGATATCCTGGAACTTAAGTTTTTAATTTTAGTTGTGGCAGCAGTTACCGTGCCTATAGTTATATAACAGGTATGTCTGTCTCTATAGAAACGCATTATATAATGGGTATCTCTGATTGTCTCTATAGAAACGCATTATATAACAGGTATGTCTGATTGTCTCTATAGAAACACATTATATAATGGGTATCTCTGATTGTCTCCTTTACACTTGGCATATTTATTTGCTTATTGTGAAATTTCACACATTTTTCTGTAAGCACGTTGACTGCATTTTGTGGCAAATTGAAAACATGTTGCATTCATAAGTTTTCCCTTACAGTTCTTTTGAAGTAATTAAGAAATATCTTAATGAGTCAATCCACTGAGGTTAAGTTTAGGTAATTTTCCAAGTTGAAATATTCCAAAGACAGCAATTTCTGAAATGTATTTAATCCAGAATTATTTTTATGACTAGAATGATTTTTGAATGCCAAGTCCCTTCCCTTCTTTCTGTATATATCTTATTAATTTTGTAATTACTTCCAAGTCTTTTTGAAATGCAAATATTAAGAGAAGCATATAACCCATTGTGGCATCCTGAATTGATTTGCTTGGTCATTGAGGATAGCAATCCTCAATAGGGGTATAGCTCAGTTTAATTTTATAGATATGTCATTACTGTACCACTGTTTGCTTTGTATAGTCTGAGAAGGATGAATTATTTATGGCTGAGTCAGATAAATATAATGGTATAATGATAATTTTATGCACAGAGTAGAAAGATCATAGGATTTCCAGTGTAATGTGTAAGATACTGCCAACTGCAGTTTGATTTTTCATTACATTTCTGACAAATTGTATTTTAAATTGGTTTGCTTCACAATTAGTATTTCAGACATTTATTTGGCAATTAGTAATTTATCCAGTAACTGAGTTAGGACATAAAAACTCTGACATAAGGGACTGTAGTTTCTTTTATTGGCAAATTCTTCATATTGTTGAGTTGCTGTTGTCATGCATCGATGACCATGTGTTATACTTCATAAGTAAAAATACAACACCTGATAGGTCCTACCAAACAGGGACACCAGACCCAGTGATGCTGCTGTTTATAGGAGGGCTAAGAAGCCAACATTATTGCCCTCAGAAAGTATGTCTCTTATTTGTCTGCATACAGCACCATCTCCCCTTCCTTATTCATGCAAACTGTGGCCTTTTGGAGGGATGTGCAATGAAACTCTAGGAATCTACATTCCAGTGTCTGTAAGGGTAATCCTGCTTTCTACCCTCCCTCAACTAAGCACCCTCATAAGCCATACTTCAGTGTCACTACTTGACAGAGGCACAGCAAAATAATAGGCATAGTTTTATTCAAACTAAAGGGGTGGTGAAAGCCAAATAACTATGGGCTAGACTTATAAATGCCCTTGGGCAGATAGCCTAGTATGAACCTATGAACCTATAAACAACCAATGACTATTGCTTCCTGATCTGGACTCAACCACATTAATTGCTGCCTGGTTCTGTGTCATAAGTGGATCAGTCTCATGTAGCTGTGAGGAGTTCAGTGTGAGATGGATTCCATAATCATTGTTTCTGCAACCCATTTCTCTATGTCAGCCTTAAGGGCTTGTACCTGTGATTGGGTGGGGCAGTGGTGCAGTGGTTAGCATTGTCGCCTCACAGCAAGAGGTTCTCCTTTTCGGTTCTCGGCTGGGGTGCCTTCTGTGTGGAGTCTGCATGCCCTCCCTGCATTCATGTGGGTTTTCTCTGGGTGCTCTGATTTTCTCCCACATTCCAATGACATGCATCTGGAGCTTGCCTCCCTGGGCCACCACTAAAAATGGGCTCTGTCCCAGTTTGACTTTCTCAATAAACGAATGTTAAATGGATTAAAAAAAAATAATTTCAGTTCTACTATCTCAAGAAAAGCATAAGAGCTCAATTTTGTGACAGTGACAAATTTCACTTCAACAGTGAGAAATAGGTTCATAGGTAGGTACTAGGCTATCTGCCCAAAGGCATTTATAAGCCTAGCCAGAATGTGTTGGCTTTCGCCGCCCCCTCGGATTAGTTCCCTGTGCCTCTGTCCAGCAGAGCCACTGAAGTGATCCCTGAGGTAAACTTTCTGTTTCCCATCCACTTGTCAAGGTTTCTTTTGAAGAGTGTTAGCAAGGAGCTCTGTCTAATGTAGATCGGGATCTTGTTTCAAAACATGGGAAGTCTCTGGGACAGGAATCTATCCCTCCAGCATGTCCTATTTATTGTTGTGGTGAGGTTTAGATCCCTAGAGTGTGTGGCTCGAGGGGATAAGGTTTTCTTTAGGTGGAGCATGTCCATCAATTCTGGGTTGGACATGGCCTTGTATGTCAGGCAGAGATCACCTCTGAGTAGGCAGTATGCAACCGAGTACAGCTGTAGTTTCTTCAGTCAAGCTGCAGAGGGCATCTGTTTGAGGCCAGTGATCCTCTTGGTGAGGTACTGCTGTGATCTTTCCAGCTATTGCAGGTGTCTTGCAAGGTACATTCCAAATGGGGTGTTATACTCTATGATGGGTCTGATGAGTGATGAGTAGAGGGGAACAATGACCTCTTTTGATCTGGATGCAAACCCTTTTGTGATTAGGTGGGCCATGTAGAAGGATTTTCTAAACACTTTGGCAATGTGATTATCAAAGGTGAGATTACTATCTACGTGGGTCCCCAGATCACTTATTACGTCTTCCTTATTTAGGGGACTACCACCTACGTGGTAGTTTGTGAGTACTTTGTTTTTTCCAAAGGGGATGACTATGCACTTTTTGCCTTTAGCTTGAGGCCATGATTTTGACACCAGGTATCCATCTCAGTGAGACCCTTTTGGAGGATGTCTGTGTCAGCCGGAGAGTAAATTATAGCCCCTAGTTTGCAGTCATCTGCGAACTTAGTCAGCCATAGTCCTCTTGTGCTTGCCTGTACCTCTGAGAAGTATATGCCAAACGGGAGGGGTCCTAGGACTGAGCCCTAGGGAATGCCACTTGTTACCAGTTTAGAGTCGGACTAGCTCCCACAATTCTCACCATGTGGGTTCTGTCCATGAGCCAGTTAGCAACCCATCTTGTGTCATAGGTGCTTATGTTCAGGCTGGTGAGCTTGTCTATAATACCAGAATGGGGAATGGTGTTGAAGGCCTTACAGAGGTCTAGGTAGGCTGTGTGTACCACCTTTCCCTCGTCTATAGCCTTGGTAACTGTCTCAAAGAAGTCCACCAAGTTTAGGAGGCATGATCTGCCCTTAAAAAAGCCGAACTAGTTAGGGTCCAGTGTTTGGAGTTTCCCAATGTCTCTGTTAATGAGATCCATGATGATGCACTCCATAGCCTTGCAGACCAAGCTAGTCAGGCTTATAGGGCGATAGTTCCCGGGGTCTGTTGTGGCTCCACCTCTGTGGAGCGGAATAACCATTGCTGTGCGCCACTCTATGGGTACATAGCCTGTGAAGAGGCTGAGTTTGAACAGTGTGTTTAGGTGAGGGGTTAGTTTGTCTTTGAGCTCATGTAGAACGCAGCCTGGGACACCATTCAGTCCCATTGATGCTGTGTTTTTGGAGAGGGCTGTTTTAACCTGAGTGTCTGTGATTTCGGGGACTCTACATTTTTCTGGTATGGTTATAGGCCCTTTTGGGGGTGAGAGGGGGTTGACATTTGCACTGAACCTGTCTGCCAGGATGTTGGCAATATCGGTCGGTTCAGTGTATTTTGTGCCATTCTGCACTAACTCCAAGCAGATCTGAGTATTGCCAATTAGATCCTTGACATAGCTAAAGAATGCCTTGTGGTTATCTTTGGAGTCCTTGGCAATTTTTCTTTCAAAGCTCGCCTTGGATGATTTTATGAGGGATCATAGTTTCTTGCTGATACTGATCAGGGATGTCTTCCCTTCTTGGGATTTTACTCTTTTCTGTACAATTTCCTCCTTATATTGTATAGCTTGTTTATGGCAGGAGTCCACCAGACTGGTTTCCTTTTCTTGGAGGAGTGAGTTTTGGTTTTGCTTGGGATGGTATGATCCATACATTCTTGTAGGTGCCCGTAGAATGCATTAGTAAAGGATTTTGTAGCTTGGACAGCATTATCCTTCAGCATGGGGGCTTTGAAATTTTCCACCTCGGTCTTAAGAAGTGTGAAGTTTGCTTTTGAAAAGTTTTTCACGGTGGTTTTCAATGATGTCAGGACTCCAGGGTGAGTTGATACTTGTGACCGTTGAACTATAGCTACTGTGAGATTTGATTTAATGAAGTGATATTTGTCATATAGTACCATGGAGCACTTAATTTGTTTTATAAGATCTATCTGTAATGAGTAAGACACTTTTTTTTCAAAACTGACTTCATTAAAATCAACTGTGGCTGGGAAGAAAAGTTCAGAGCTAACTGAAACAGCTAATGTAATGCTGGTGGCAAACTCTGTCCTAATAAACTTATTTACATTTAATCTACTGAAATATGTACACCATAATTTAGAATATTCAGAAACTATTATTATTATACCTGTTCTGTCTAAAAGTATCATAGTTTATCTCCTATTTCTTCTTATTCCTTATATATATATATATATATATATATATATATATATATATATATATATATCCACACATGTTAATATGTTATAAAATGTAAAATATCCATAATGCTCTTGATCATTACTGCTAATAGGATGATAAGGTATAGTTTTGAAATCATCACTTTGTACAAAAATGAGAAACACTTTCGAAAGTGTGTTCTGTTAGTATGAAAACATTGCTATCTATTATGGTATAATTTCAGCCTTCATTACTGTTTAAGAAAAGGTACTATGTTAAGGAGGAGCCAGCTCACCACAACTGTTTTCATTGGCTGATAATTACTAAACTTGGCAAATTTGTATATGCAGTGGACTTGAATATGTGTACTACTGTCTCTGCTTTAAGAAAGCAAATGGTGTACATTTTTCTTCAAAGTAGGTTTCAAATGTTGCACTTAGTAAAATGCAAACTGCTGACTATCTTTTAATGAAAGGTCATTTACTTGAAAATGCAATATCAAATATAAGTGAATATAACTTCTTATTTTGCAAGTACAATAATTACCCTTTATACTTGTGATGCTCCTGAATCCAGAGCCCCTCAGAATGGCATATTATGTATACAATGCATACTCTTTTGTGTGTTATTGGTGTTTTCGTAACTTATAGGCTTATAGGCAAATACTTGGCTAACTGTCGTTCTGGGCCATTTTAAGCCTAGCCAATTTCCCTTTAGTGAGAATCAAAGCCAGTACTTTATGTTTGTGAAGTAAACACCTTAACCATTACACCAACCTGCCATCCCCAGTGCACATGTGAGTGTGTATATGTGTGTGTGTGTGTGTGTGTGCATGTGTGTGCGTGTGTGTGTGTGTGTGTGTGTGTGTGTGTGTGTGTGTGTGTGTGTGTGTGTGTGTGTGTGTGTGTAAGTGTGTGCATGATTGAGTGTGAGTGCATGTGCATATATGTGTGGGGGTGCAGTTTGGGTGAATGTTTGTGTGTGGATGCAAGTGTATTTTCCATTTCATCATATACTGATATCAATTTTTATCTATTGTAGAATTTTTATTTGTTTATGTTTTATATATTTTAATTTTAATACTAGTGGCAGAATTGTTTTAATTTTTGCATTTGAAATACATGTGTTTTTATGAAGGCTATGTGTGTGTGTGTGTGTGTGTGTGTGTGTGTGTGTGTGTGTGTGTGTTTGTGTGTTTCCATATGTAGTGAATAATAAGTACTCTAATATAATGTCATTATTAGGTTGTATAGTGCTGGTTTTATTAGCCATCATTTTAAATTTCAAGAATAGAAGTTTTTAATCTGAATATTTTTATGATGCATATTGGTGCCTTCTGTTACTGAAGGAAAGACAGTGAAAGGTAAAATAGTGTTGATATTTATCTCATTAAAAAGCACTTCAGTTTTATGCTAACACTTTGAGGCTGAAATCTGCTACAGTTTAATATCACTGGTGATAATGCACTGATGACTGGATAGGCATCTAAAATATCAGTATACAGCTGCTGTTTAAATGCATATTAATGTTGTGTCTTTTGGCTTATCCCGGTTAGGAGTCGCCACAGTGGAACTCCGGTCTGCTAATGTTTTGTGAAATGAATAACAAAACAAATCAATAGCCACACAGATATGTTGTGTCCTCAGGAAAGCTCTCAAACAGTAATTTTATTCTACAAAATAAGAGAGTTAAGCACTTTCATCCACAGAAAGTTACTATGTGTATGTGTTTGTGTGTGGAGAGGATCATAATGGAACTCATAAATAAAGACATTGGGGACCTACAGACACTGGATCCTACCCAATTTGGCTTTGTCAAAGGCAGATCCTGCCTCTTGAACTTGGTCGACTTTTTCGAAACAGTCACTAAGGCCATTGATGAGGGTAAGGCAGTTCACACAGCCTACCTTGACCTAGCAAAAGCATTCGACACAATACCCCACGTGGGCATCATAGAAAAGCTCACCAGCTTAGATGTAAACCCATATGTCACAAGATGGGTTGCAAACTGGCTCAAGGACAGAACACACAGGGTTAGAGTTGCTGGTGCCATGTCAGACTCTAAGCCGGTCATGAGCGGTGTCCCACAGGGCTCAGTCCCGGGCCCCCTCTTGTTCGGCATTTATTTTCCTGAAGTGCAGGCAAACATAGGGGGATTGTGGCTGACAAAATTTGCAGATGACTGCAAACTGGGCACCATAATTGACACTCCATCAGACACAGACATCCTCCAGAAAGGTCTCATAGAAATGGATAACTGGTGCCAGAGCCATGGCCTTAAGCTAAATGCCAAAAAATGTATAGTCATACCCTTTGGGAAAAACAAGGTAACCCCTAATTACCACATAGATGGTAATCCATTAAACACGGAAGAAGTTATCAGGGACCTGGGGACCCAAGTTGACAGTAACCTCTCTTTTGACACTCACATTGCCAAAGTGGTTAGGAAGACCTTCTACATTGCCCACCTGATCATGAAGGGATTCACATCCAGATCAGGAGAGGTCATTGTACCCCTGTACTCTTCACTTATCAGACCAATGATTGAGTACAACGCCCCATTCGGAATGTACCTTACCCGACACCTGCAGCAGTTGGAAAGACCCCAAAAGTTCCTCACCAAAAGGATAAAGGGGCTCAAACATATGTCATACGATGCCCGACTGAAGAAACTCCAGCTCTATTCAGTCGCATACCGTCTGCTCAGAGGTGATCTGTGCCTGACATACAAGGCCATGTCCAACCCGAATTAATGGACATGCTCCACCTCAAAAAATCCAAATCCACCAGAGCCACGAGAGCAAGAGACTTAAACCTCAACACGGATATAAATAGGACGTGCTGGAGGGACAGATTCATCACCCAGAGACTCCCTACACTATGGAACAGAATCCCAGTCCATGTGAGGCAGAGCCCCTCACTGACTCAGTTCAAGAGAAATCTTGACGAGTGGATGGGAGATCGTAGGTTTACCCCGGGAATCATCTCTGTATCACTGCTGGACAGGGGCACAGCAAACTAATGGGTATAGTATTCTCATCCTAAGGGGTGGTGAAAGCCACACACACTCTGGCTAGGCTTATAAATGCCCTAGGGCAGATAGCCTAGTATGAACCTATGAACCTATGAACCTATGAACTTAACAGAATTCACTCAGTTCCTTTCAAAGGAGTACAAGTCATATGATCAAAGTCTTTAAGGCACAATACCAGTCCTGAATTAAAAGTGACGCAAAACCTTATAAATGTTAAAGATAAAAAAAGATATTTAAAAGCTAAAAAAAGTGGAGCTATAAAATGTATACAGCTTATAAAACCTTTGTGAGTAAAAATGTTAAGTGAATTGTGATTTAAGTTCACTGTTTCTAAAGTGTCCTGTCAAAGTTTGGCAGCTCTAAATTTCAGTACACTACTAATAGAAACAAAATCATCTAACCAATTGGGTTAGTAGGATCTATTTTATTTTATTTTATTTTTATTTTACATTTGTTTACCGGGCTGGTCCAGCTGGATATAAGTCCATTTTCAGCAGAGGCCCGGGGAGAAAAGCTCCAGATACAGACATTAATATCAGTCTTTACAAATTTAGTTAGTTAGTTGAGAAAAATAAATAAATAAATAAATAAATATAGTATTAACATTAGCATGTTCTTACAGAAGCAACAATTAGAAATTAATTATAGACTAAGGGTATACAAATTATGCATGAGAATGGAAAAGATTTAGTGTAAGATTTGTTTGAAGGAGAATAGAGAGTACCAGTTGGACAGTGAAAGCTAGTCAGGGTTAGTGCAGGGGCAGAGCCAGTGAGTTTTGAGGTGAGTTCTGAGTTGGGATTTGAAACAGGGAAAAGAAGAGATAGCAGTGAGGTTGTCAGGAAGAGAATTCCAGGCTTTGCCTATTGTGTTTGAGAACAAGGATTTGCCTGCCAAATTATTGGATTTGCAAGTAGATATAAGAAGTTTGTTAGAAGAATGTAGGCTTTTAAGGTTGCAGTAAGGAGTGATAAGGGAGGTGAGTATAGGGGTGTTAGTGGGTTTGTAGAGGATTTTATGGGCTAAGGAGAGCTGGTGATATAATATCAGATTTTGCAGCTCAAGCCATCCTAATTGCTTTAAGTTTATGCAGTGGTGGGTTCTGAAAGTAGAGCCAGAGGCAAATCTGGCAATACTGTTATAGGCAACAGCCAGTTTGCAGAGGTTAGATTTGGACAGGTATGTGTAAATAGGGGAGGCATAATGGAGGGAAGAAATCAGATGGGTATGGGCAATGGAAGTTCTGGTAAGTGGAGTAAGGAATGTTTTAATTCTATACAGGGAGCCTAGTTTTCTGTTAACCAATTTTATGGTGTTGTTCATGTGATAGTCAAAGCATAGGTTATTGTCTATCTCTACTCCAAGGAGCCTGGTAGTGGGGTCAGGTGATATGTTAGTGCCATTACTAGACAAGACAGAGAAGTTGAGAGTGGAGGATTTTCGGGTGGGGGAGAACAGTAACAGTTTGGTTTTCTTGGGGTTGAGGATTAAGCATTGTTTTAGAACCCAGGTTTCAACAGTTTGGAAAGTCTGTTGGGTGATAGAGTGCAGCTTGGAAGGGGAAGAAGCAGAACAAATCAAAGTAGAATCATCAGCATATTGTATACAGGTTGCAGAGGAAATACTGGTATGAAGGTCATTAATAAAAATAGAAAACAGAAGGGGGCCAAGTATAGAACCTTGTGGTACTCTGTGGGTGCTGGGCAGATGGCTGGATACTTTACTGTGCCAGAGCACTGCCTGTTGTCTGTTATGAAGATAGGAGTGGAACCACATAATAGATCTTGAGTCTAGTGAGAATGTTTAAAGGAAATTTAAGAGTATCTGGTGATTGACCATATTGAAGGCTTTGGATAGGTCAATAAAGAGAGCAGAGGTAAGGATATTATTATTTCGATTGTTGATACAGTCAGTAAAGGAAAGGAGGGCTGAAGTAGTGCTGTGGAATGGTCGGAAGCCATGTTGACAGTCAGCAAGTAGGTTGTTGTTCAACAGGTGATTAAGAAGTTGTTTTTGTATGCATTTTTCCATGATTTTAGCCAGGGAGGAAAGTTGGGCATCTAGGTCCATATATTACATATTTTGAATAATTTTAGTACCATGATCTGTAGACATGTATGCCTTTGCCTAGGCAGTCTTTTCATTATTTTCAATTATGTTGTTACATTGTTTTAGGATACTATGATTGTTCCTGGGATCCATGAAGCCATTATGCAAGGAAAATATGTTTTATCTATTCTAAGGGACAGAATAATGATTTACAACTGATATTAAGCTGCCTCTAGTTTTTAAGATGAAGAATTCTTTCCACAGAGAGCTGTTTCCATGGCATAGTTGTGTAACGTGCTTCCTGTGATCAAAGGAACTAGGTTTTGATTGGCAGGCAAAGAGCAAGAGGATCTACCAATGAGAGAAGGAGGAGGAGTAAAATGGCTGGTTCTACTTATCTTTCTTAGATAGAAAGAGGAAGTTGCATGTCTCAGAGTACATAATAGTGAAACAATTTCCACAGAGAGAAGGGATGTCTGCTTCAATGTAGAGGAACTGTACGCAGTCTTACATGACTTGTGAGAGTGAGTGACAGTCCTGACCTACACCAGCTACACAACTTCCTTGAGGAAACATATACCAATAGAAAACCGCCTGGCTGCTGAAGTACCATTGAGTGGCCGGCCTTTTCTATTGGGATATGTTTAGAGAACAGAGCAAAATACAAGAAAAATCAGGTATGTTATGCAAAACTAAATAAGCAAAAACAAGTTTACCCTTGTGATTAAACCACACCAACCGGGGGTTTATCCTGTGATACCCACAACCAGCCATGGGTTATTGCTACATTATGATATTTGTTTTAACCTTGTAAACAATTTATCAGGAAAATTAACTACATTTTGAAATTGATATGATTAATATTGTGTTGTTAAGAACAAAATGCTGTAGTTATAAATTGAAATTACGTATACTTTGTTTAGCATGTCTTGGCAAAAAATAATAAATTATATTTTGCAACTGGGACATTAAATTTTCACACATATTAAACTACTGTGTCTGCAATGAAACAGCAATCCAGGCAACAGGTTGGGGACTGGAAACCTCAGTTTTCTATGTTCCCAAAATCAAAAGTGATAGTGCTACATGCTGAGACTTGAATCCTTTTCTCTCTCTTTGTTTACTTTGTGATACTCAGAAAGTCTTTTAACCAGACAATGCATCTGGATTGCCCCTGAAAAGGTATGCTTGTGTCCTGTGTGTTTACTTGTCAACAAATGCATGAACATGTTTTGTTTGTTAATAGGATGTACCTCAAGTACATTCTTTCATGAGCAAAGTGTTAAGTATGCCCAGATACAGCAGACTAGATATAGAAACTTTGATTTACAATTACACAAGTGTTAGGATTGATTAAAATGACTGCAGTCCTCAGCACTTTAAACACAATAAATTTCTCATCTTCTGCAGTAAGTTATATAACTACACACACATAATGAAGCACATGAAACTGTCTTCTGCTTTTCTCATTATGCTCTGTATACTTTTACCTATAAAGTATATGAGTACATTTAAAAAGTTTGAACAAGACAGTTTTATCAAGTTTAGAATGAAGAGCCTTGCTGTGTATTAACTTTAACTAGTCAGCTATGCTGTAAAGTGGCTGTGACATTCCCCCCAAAAGGGTAGTCCTTTCCCTCTAATGATCACTTACTAAGCTGGCCACTGTCCTTTCTCTCGACCAATAGATTGGACAGAATATGCCAGTTACTTTGTCTCCCTTGTGTCTTGGTATCTGTGTTCAGTACATGAAACAAAAACTGATCTACTTTGTGTCTCCTTTTTAACTGCTCTGTACTGGTTATAGACTATTTGTCTCTATAACAATGAACCTGATGGTTACTTGCACACTTAACATCTATTACTATCCGAGTTCAAACAAAACTTTTTTATTATATCCTCCAAGCTAAATACTTCTGAACCTCATCACTCCTTATCTATGTAAGCACTCCTATATCTTACTGATCAAGTACAACTACACAAAGCAAAAGCCATTTACATACAAGGTGGATATTAAGCATAAAAGTAAGCAGAAATGTCTCTATCTGTACCAATAAACTTCCATATCCATAAAAGTTTGTGAGGACATTCACCAAAACCCAGGTCTAACTCAGCATTTTAAGATACCAGACAGCATATCCCCATCAGTTTCTTCATCATTAGCATCTCACCCACAGTCCCATCCTGGTCTTCATATATACCATACCAGCCTACTAAGTATTTATAACAAACTCCTTGAAATGCATGCATGGATATCACTACAGATTCCAGACATCCTGGCTGCCACAGAAACCTGGCTCTACCAGGAAACAAACAAATGAACAAATTGCCCCATCAGGTTATTACATTATCACATGAAACAGGGAAAACAAAAGACCCGATAAAGTTGCTATTTTCTACAAAAAACACACTAGATATCTTTCTCTTCCTCCACACCCTGCAATTCTCTAAATTATAGAAGCCATGCTAAATTTGTTTAAATCAGTTTGCTCGTTTGCTACTGTTATATTAAAAAAAAAAAAAAAAAAAAAGTTCTAGCTTGTTTTCCTGCATTTCCTGTTACTAGAGTAGTCCAGATACAGATTTGCTGTATTCAGGACTGTATTGTAGTTTCAGAGTTCCCCAGACCTTTCTGTGTTAGAGGGAAGCCCCTCAGCTTATCAGTGGGAGTGGTAAGCACTAGGTAGCCTATCTACCACAAGCAGAGTGGTTTCTAGCTCCCTTTCAGCTTTCTGCTTTAAAAGCCCATGTTTGCATGGGTTTGCACATTGTGCAGTGCCACTAAGCTAGGGTACACTATTACTGGTGCCAGAAAGTCTGCTCTTCAATTTTTCCCTTAGATCTTGCTAGTTCTCTTCTCTCTTGCATTTAACTAACGTATTCACTTAGCACTTCATCTGGTTTCTTGTAGCAATTGTTGCAGCACACATAAGTGCTAACAGCACTAGATGTCCTATAAGGAAACAGCTCCAGTACTTAATAATGACCATCCCTCCTGGCATGTCTAAAGGTCAGTTCCCTGTGCCTTCTCTTATTAACCTGGTGAACTTGGGCATTCTGAGCCAGTGTAGCAACTGCCTCATGGACACAGACAACCCTCTCCTCTTACCTCCCAACACTCAGACTTGTGAGAGATGCACTTAAATATCCAAAATGGAAGACATGCACTCTCCAGCCAAGACCGGAAGAGCTAGTCAAGAGGAGATGGTCAACACCTGCTCCACACCACATGGAACACATAGCCTTCCAGACCACCCACCATCACAGCTCTCACATAAAAACATAAACCACACACCCACCTTCGAGAAGGTTCTCAATAGAAATCTACCCAAACAGCAGAGACCACCAAATCAGAAATGCACTCGACCACCACAATACAGCACAAATCACAAGACAAATAGCTCACATACACAGTGTGCCTCTTAACCTAAGCCCCTAAGGCAAAACAGCTTGCCCAATACACTAATCATAGGTGACTCCATAGTGAGGCACACTGATGTCCCTATCACTAGGTTGAATAAGGAGAAGGTAACAGTCAGCTGTCTGCCAGGTGCCAGGATCCAACACATAACACATGCACTCCGGTCACTCCACAACAAGCACAAGTATGACTCTGTCATTGTCCATGTGGGTGTGAATGACTTGAGATGTACCTCCCTGGACAACATGGAAAGAGGCATGGAGGAGCTCTCGGATTATGTGGCCTAGGCAGGTATGACCCTAGCCCTGAGCAGCATCCTACCATCTCCCAGAATGATACTGCAGTACAAGCAGAAAATGATTGGCTTCAACAATTGGAAAAGTTTCTGGTGTCGTTCTAAGGGGATCCAGTATCTGTCTGATTGGAATGACAAGATTTCCAGATGTTGATGCTTTGCCAGATATGGCCCGCATCTGTCACCCCTAGGTTTCTGGATACTGGCAAGGCTCTTGCCACCCCTATAGTGCCTTTTTTAGGCGGTGTTCCAAAGACCAAATTACCACCATAACAACTATAAATAAATGCAATCTGAAGGTCATCCTGCTCAATGCTAGAAGTCTAAATCTCAAGATGCACTCGCTCAAAGCACTCCTCAAAATGGAGAACATCGACATTTGTGCTGTAACAGAGGGAATACATGCATAAGGTCGAACGTCAGTATTCTGAGTTATGAAATTCCAAAAGCAATGACCACAGTTTGCAAATTGCTAAATTTTCAATCACCAAACCTTTGAATGCCGAATAAGTGCCTGAATTCAACATTGTAGTGTTCGACATTCCACATGCGAATGTGACGTGATTCAAACATTAACATAAATGAGCATCCTTCCCTGCACCCAACACTAAGCCGTCCTTATGTGCATAGCATATAAACAGGCCAGTGACATAAATATAGCAGGGATTTCGAACATAGATGGAATGTAGCAGATATTTATCACAGATACAGATCAATTACTCAGGTAGAGACATATAGGACTATAACGTACAAATGTGTTTACTTACAGATGGCTGAGGAAGAAAGTTTTGCCCATAACCCTGGTATCTTAGGACAGACGTACACTACTGTTGAATGCCAGAAGGGGAAAGACACACTGTTTGTAGAGGACATCCAGTACTATCAAGAAAAATGTGTTGACTTGAAGCACTACTGGTGTTGCATACGTAAGTGCAGGGACAAGTGCAAGGGTAGGTGCATTACAGAATGTGGAAGTAATGGGCAAGTTCTGTGTAAGGGCAGTGCACACTTCCATGGCCCCAACCCACTACAGTCCAAGGTGTATCAGGTCCATGAAAAGATACAGAAAAGGGCTCACAATTCAGTGGACCCTTGCAAAATAGTATCAGAGGTACTGGTGAGTACCTCCACAGCTGTGGTGAATGAGTTACCTAATAGTAAGGCACTGAAGGAGAGTGTGACTAGGATTAGGAACAGGAAGAAGGTTGCCACGTTCCAGGATCTTCAGATCTTGCAGGACCTCCATAGCAAAATGCTTCCTTTGAAGAATGGAAGCTTTGTAATAGAACATGGGGGACTTAACAAGCAGGGTGTCCAGATAGTATTATTGACAATGATGGATAACTTACGGCTATTGTGTGCATCTGAATTCCTGCTGGTGGACGGTACCTTCCCTATCAGTACCAGAGAGTGCAGGCAGGTATATATAATCCATGGTACACTGGACTTTTCTGTCTGTAAGAAGGTAGTTCTGTTAGTATATGTTATCCTGCCATGTAAAAGTAAAGAATGCTACAACCATTTCTGGGCTATGGTATTAGGTTTGTGTGGGAAACATAGGATGCTTTTGAAACCAAGAATGGTAATGTCAGACTTTGAGAGGAGAGCTGTCAATGCAGTAAAGGTGGCTTTACCAGATACTCTCACTAAGGGCTGTTGGTTCCACTTCTGCCAAATCATCTGGAGGCAGATACAGAGGGTACACCTGGTAAATGAGTTTGGGACCAATGCAACCTTTGCTGGATTATGTAAGCAGTTACCTGCACTTGCATTCATAAATCCTGCTTATTTGAGTGAGACATTTGTTCATAGGTTCATAGGTTCATAGGTTCATACTAGGCTATCTGCCCTAGGGCATTTAAAAGCCTAGCCAGAGTGTGTGTGGCTTTCACCACCCCTTAGGATGAGAATACTATACCCATTAGTTTGCTGTGCCTCTGTCCAGCAGTGATACAGAGATGATTCCCGGGGTAAACCTATGATCTCCCATCCACTCATCAAGATTTCTCTTGAACAGAGTCAGTGAGGGGCTCTGCCTCACATGGACTGGGATTCTGTTCCATAGTGTAGGGAGTCTCTGGGTGATGAATCTGTCCCTCCAGCACATCCTATTTATATCCGTGTTGAGGTTTAAGTCTCTTGCTCTCATGGCTCTGGTGGATTTGGATTTTTTGAGGTGGAGCATGTCCATTAATACCGGGTTGGACATGGCCTTGTATGTCAGGCACAGATCACCTCTGAGCAGACGGTATGCGACTGAACAGAGCTGGAGTTTCTTCAGTCGGGCATTGTATGACATATGTTTGAGCCCCTTTATCCTTTTGGTGAGGAACTTTTGGGGTCTTTCCAACTGCTGCAGGTGTCGGGTAAGGTACATTCTGAATGGGGCGTTGTACTCAATCATTGGTCTGATAAGTGAAGAGTACAGGGGTACAATGACCTCTCCTGATCTGGATGTGAATCCCTTCATGATCAGGTGGGCAATGTAGAAGGTCTTCCTAACCACTTTGGCAATGTGAGTGTCACAAGAGAGGTTACTGTCAACTTGGGTCCCCAGGTCCCTGATAACTTCTTCCGTGTTTAATGGATTACCACCTATGTGGTAATTAGGGGTTACCTTGTTTTTCCCAAAGGGTATGACTATACATTTTTGGCATTTAGCTTAAGGCCATGGCTCTGGCACCAGTTATCCATTTCTATGAGACCTTTCTGGAGGATGTCTGTGTCTGATGGAGTGTCAATTATGGTGCCCAGTTTGCAGTCATCTGCAAATTTTGTCAGCCACAATCCCCCTATGTTTGCCTGCACTTCAGAAAAATAAATGCCGAACAAGACGGGGCCCAGGACTGAGCCCTGTGGGACACCGCTCGTGACCGGCTTAGAGTCTGACATGGCACCAGCAACTCTAACCCTGTGTGTTCTGTCCTTGAGCCAGTTTGCAACCCATCTTGTGACATATGGGTTTACATCTAAGCTGGTGAGCTTTTCTATGATGCCCGAGTGGGGTATTGTGTCGAACGCTTTTGCTAGGTCAAGGTAGGCTGTGTGAACTGCCTTTCCCTCATCAATGGCCTTAGTGACTGTTTCGAAAAAGTCGACCAAGTTCAAGGGGCAGGATCTGCCCTTGACAAAGCCAAATTGGGTAGGATCCAGTGATTTGTGGATATTGAAAGGGAGTTCCTAGACTTTGGACAGCAGATTTGTGTCTTTTATTAGGAGAACTATCTAATTGGTCGACCATGGTGATATGGCATGAGGGGCTTAACTGCAGAAAGGCATCCACCCCTGTTTGAAGTTGCATTCTGTAACCAGTATAACACTACTGGCTTGGGATATCCCAGTACACAGAATGCAGAGGAGTGGGGGCATAGGCGGTTAAGAAGCCTGATGGGGAAACAGCGGTTGTTCCTGTTGGATGTGCTACATGCTATCCAACTGTAACAAAACCATGTAGAAAACCTAAAGGCCAGGTGCATGTCAGGATTACCTAGTACAGCCAAGAGATGTAGATTGGACATCAAGGAATGTGCGTTTCAAAGCTTTCTGAACAAACGGGATGAGATGACACCACGAGGATTTATCAGTTTACTTGCCCAGCATTGCTCTTTCTGATTCACAGTGTGTAGGGGACATAGAAGAAGTTGTTGTTTGTTCTGTCATGGAGCACAGGTGTGGAGTTCTGGTCTGCATATTCACAGTAAGTGTTTTCAGTACATGACCACATTGAACTGGGTCTATATCAGAATCGCGAACATTCACAATGTCAAATCTGACATTGTCGACATGTAAACAACGAAACTGTAGAACATCGAATAGGTAAACAGAAATCCCTGTAAAGGGAGATTTCTGTTTACTTCAATGTAGTGCAGTCTCGGAGTTGAATTATTTGAGTAGTGGGGTGTGTGGGGGGTGCAGGGGGGCTGGTCCCCCTGCTTAAAGCAAATAGGTCTATTTTTTGATTCATAGGATCATAGGTTAGTACCAAGCTAATTGCCCTTGCGAGCCATTTTAAGCCTAGCCAATTATCCTTTGTGAGACTAAAACCCTGCACCTTGTGTTTGTAAGGCAAACACCTGAACCATCAGGCCACCTCCCAACCCTAAAAAAGGGCACTATAGGTTCATAGTTTAGTACTAAGCTAACTGCCCTTACAAGCCATTTTAAGCTTAGCCAATTATTCCTTGTGAGACTCAAACCCTGCACCTTGTGCTTGTAAGGCAAACACCTTAGCCATTAAGCCACCATCCCAACTTTTTGTGGTGTTTTTATTAGGTGTTTGATGTTACTGGACTTCAATGATATGGTGTCAATCCTATCGTATTTGAAGTTCAGTAACTTCGAGCATCTAATATAGACCCCATTGAACTGTCATGCTAGCATACCTATAAAAGAAAAAAAATATGTGTGGGATCATAGCATGGATTAACAAGAGTACTTATGGTGGCACAGTGTATTTGTTGCATTCCAGTTGGTCAGCAGTTGTATGCAGTTCCACACAGACTACTTCCAGTTGAATCTGAAATGGATGTGCAACTGTGAATATCTACAATCTGTATCGTGCAGCAGAGGGAATTTCAAATGTCGAATTTGACATTTCCTAGTTGCAAGATTCAGCATTCTGTCAGTTCGGTTATATATTTTTCAGCATCCTGGTTTGGCAGGTTCGGCAATGTTTACTTTGACCATATGCATGTATTCCATAACAGAGACTTGGTTTAAAGCAGCAGAAAGTATCCCTGTGCTACCAGGCTATAACTCATTCCATACCTTTTGGCCCAAGAAAATGGACCAAAGCTCCAAAGACAGTGACGTCTCCATATTCATAAAAGAGATGCACACCTCCAGACTAGTACCCCAGCATAACGCATCGTAGATACTTCAGGTACAACTAACAGTGGGTAAGATGGCGATTCAGCTTGTAGCCTGCTATAGGTCCCCAACCATGTCCCAAGACTCTCACTCCACATTCCTAAGCACCCCAGAAACTATTAGGGTCCAACCCAACACTCTCATACTGGATGACTTCAACTACCTCTCCATCAACTGTGAAATCTACTCATGCATCAACACACTTGCCCAATGCTTCCTGGAATTCATTAATTCCAATGCACTGGACCAGCTCATTCTTACCCCCACTAGAGGAAGCAACATCCTTGACCTGGTTATTACTAACAATGGCAACCGTTGCTCAGCACCAATAGGCAATTCCTCCCTGGTCAGATCTGACTACAAACTAATTACCATGGAAATCAACATCTCACCCACACCACCAGCAAAGGTAACCACCATGAAAAACTTCTCTGGGCTCCTAAAAACAGAGGTGGCTAACTTCACGGCACCCACGCAAATGGAAAATAGGTTCATGACTGACAAAATCACATACATAAATGCATGGAGCTAGCCATACCCAACAGAACCAAGACGCTCTCCTCCAAAAAAAGGAAGCCAATCTGGTGGTCCCCTGCCATTAACAAACTCTACAGAAGGAAGAAACTGTTGCAGAAAAAGGCGAAGTCCAAAGACTGGAAAAACTCCCTTATTAGCCTCAACAACAAATTGAGATCCCTCATCAAAACCTCTAAAGTTAGCTATGAAGGCAGAATTGTGGCAGACACTAAAAACAACCACAAAGCCTTCTAGTTATATTAAGAATCTCCACAGCAATACCCACATTTGTTCTGAGTTACTGCATAATGGTACTTCATGTACTGAGCCAACAGATATTGCCAACATACTGGCTGACAGATTCAGTGCCAACTTTACCCCTCCCTCCCCTCCAAAGGACCAATCACAATACCAGAAGAATGCCAGTCACCCAGCATTATTGCAGCACAGGTTAAAGCTGCATTGTCTAAGGCCAAGAATACAACTTCCATGGGACCCAACAATATCGCTGGCTGTATTCTACATGAACTACAAAGTGAACTGGCACCATACATGTGTGCCCTGTTCAAACACAGCCTCACCTCATGCTTTGTCCCTACAGAATGGTGCACTGCTACAGTCATCCCTCTCCATAAAGGGGGGAGCGACTACAGACCCTGGGAATTATTGTCCCATTAGCCTGATGAGTCTGACATGTAAAGCAATGGAGTGCATCATCGTAGACCTAATTAACAAGGATCTAGGGAATCTCCAAACTCTGGATCCCATGCAATTTGGTTTTGTGACGGGTAGATTATGCTTGCTCAACCTGGTTGACTTCTTTGAGTCAGTCACCAGAAATGTGGATGAGGGCAAGGGAGTTAATGCAGCCTACCTTCATCTGGCCAAGGCCTTTGATACCATTCTCCATTCAGGAATTATAGATAGACTCACCAAACTAGGCATCAACCCTTATAACACTAGGTGGGTTGCAAATTGGCTCCCAGATAGAACCCACAGTGTGAAAGTTGCAGACTCCATATCAGACAGACGATTAGTCATGAGTGGAGTCCCACAGGGGTCAGTCCTGGGTCCTCTCCTGTTTGGCATCTACTTTTCAGAAGTCCAGGCCAACACAGAGGGACTCTGGCTGACCAAGTTTGCTGACAATTGCAAGCTGGGAGCCATTATTAACTCCCCAAGTGATGTAGACATCCTACAGAAAGGCCTCACTGAGACCAACGACTGGTGTCAAAACCATGGCCTTAAGCTTAATGCCAAAAAAATGCATCGTCATTCCCTTTGGGAAAAACTCAGTTCCCACTAATAACAACATTTATGGTAGCCCACTGAGCACTGAAGGCATTATAACAGATCTGGGGACAGAGGTTGACAGCATCCTCTCCTTCGACCACCACATTGCCACTGTGGTCAGAAAGTCCTTCTAGCACATCTCATTACCAAGGGTTTTGCATCCAGGAAGAAAGAGGTCATCATCTCTCTCTACTCTTCCCTGATTAGAGCAGTCATCGAGTATAATGCCCCATTTGGCATGTACTTCACTAAACATGTGCAACAGTTGGAAAGGCCACAAAAGTACCTCATGAAGAGGATCCTAGGCCTTAAACACATTCCCTACATAGACAGAGTCAAGAAACTCCAGCTTTTCTCTAGCTCATATCATTTACTAAGAGGCAATCTCTGCTTGACTTACAAAGCCATGTCTGACCCAGCCCTGTTAGAAATGTTACACCTAAAGAAATCCGAATCCCTCCTCACCACATGCTCCAGGGACCTCAACCTCATTGCCACAATCAACAGAACATGTTGGAGGGACAAGTTCATAACCCAAAGACTGCCCGTGCTCTAGAATACACTTACCATACATGTCAAGCAGAGCACTTTACTGGCCCTTTTCAAGAGAAATCTTGATGAGTGGATGGGAAATAGAAAGTTCACCCCAGGGATCACTCCAATGGCTCTACTTGATAGAAGCAATGGAAACTAACATCACTATGATGCCAGGACACTTCTATGGGCTAGGCTTGTAAAGGCTCCAGGGCCGTTGGCCTAGTACACACCGATAAACCTATGAACTGAACACTCAGAAGACAATTGCAATCATAGGTATATATATTACGCCAGGTAACAATGCTAATATACTGGAAGGTATTCTCTGCTGGTCCTCCTCAAAAATCCCTCATGAAACTAATATTGGGTAATGCTAATATAAATTGGGAAATCATACAATCTGAAAATCCAAACAAAGATATACATTTGTTCAAGTTCACCCAACTTACAACCATACCAAGTGGATGAAAAAGCCACAGCCAGAATATCAACCCTAGATTAAATATTAACATCCAAAATATCAGCCCATGTTACTGTCTCACACAGCCTCAGTGATCACTTACCAATTTACACACTATGGTACCAAAACATCAACCTCAAGTTGCATCATTACATCTTAGTATGAAACTTATTACTTTTTAAGAAGACACTTTTATTAATATATTACACCTCCTTAACTGGGAGTCATTAAAGATTCTCCCCATGGATAATGCTCTCTCTGAGGTCAACACAATCTTCCTAAGTATTCTAAGCATACTAGCCCCCATCAGAATAAAATGGGTCAAAGCTAACCCTGCTCAATGTCTATCCTTAGGAACTAAACAACTCATGAAATAAAAGAAAAAGCATGGAAGGTCTGGGCATAAAACATCTCCTACTTCCCGGCCTTATAGGTGAAAAAAAACCCCAAAAGTCAACGTATCACCAAAGATAAGAAAATCTACTGCTCAACAAATCGACCAGTCAAAACATACCACTAATAATCCACAACTGTTCTGATCCTCAATCAATAAACTGCTAAATCCAGGACAAGCTAAACAGCCAACACCAAACATTCAAAAACAAAACAATACCATAGCCAACTAATTGCTTTATGCAGACTCTACACTCATTATGCAGCAAGGTGACTAATCAAGTGCTTGAGCTCCATACTCAATCAAATATCCTCCTTCAGCATTTCTCCTTCTAACCATTCCCTACACATACCATCAGCAAGTACTTCAAAATATTGAAGCCTGCTGCAACTGTCCCTGGCAGTCTATTTGTCAATATTTTAAAATAGCATCTGAGGCTATTGCATATCTAGTTTCAGTTCTGATAAGTCAATCCATATCTGAAAATAAAGTCCACTTTCTCTGGAAAAAAATCCTTCATTAGTTCACTTATCAAAAATATTAGAAAAATGCACATGATCAACTTATCAACTATGTCATAGATAACTAGCTCCTGTCTTCAACCCAGCATGGCTTCCTTTTTCATCACAGCATGACGTCTTGTTCTCTGAATTTTTTTAATAGCATCAACACCCACATAAGTGCCAGAAGCCTAGCTTTCGCCACGTTCCTAGACTATTACAAAGCTTTTAATACTGTTTCCTGACAGAAACTCTTGCATAAACTCTCTTCCTCAGGGCGCACTCATCTTCACTGCAATAGTCCCATAGTTAAATCTCAAACAAAGCAAAAGCAATAAAATGGGAAAAAAATATTTCTCCACATTCTTGTCAGTAAGCATTAGTGTCCCACAAGTATCTATACTAGGCCCCATACTTTTCATCATCTCCATCAATGACCCATACACTGCTAAAAATGCTACCACAATTCAATATGCTGATGAATTTATACTGAATTTGTCTGCCTAACCTCTAAGACCTTACACAACAACCCTTCTTGTCAACTGATACATCTCTAAATGATTCACTACTTCTAAACCTTTAAAAAAATATATTGCTCTTTACCCCAAAATACATTTCTACCCAAAACAACACTTTTCACTATTGTCTCTGCCAAAAATACCATAATAGAACAAGTAAACGACACAAAATTGCTAGGTGCCATCATAGATAACCAGTTGAAAATTTGAACACCATGTATCAATATCCAGTCAAGTAGGAAACATTTGGAACACACTTCTACTCACTATTAGATCCACAACAAACACAGCTCACTTTAAAAAGCTACTAAAAAGTTACTTACCAAACACATGTCTCTGCACATGCAATACTCCAGGATAACTTTAAAGTATTTACAACAGCACTCCCTCTTACCTAGTATCAAAACAATACATCAAAACAGTCTCTATATTACCCCATTATAACTTTCACTTAACTACCAAAATGCTACTAACAGTTCACCCTTAATCAGTCCCTACTGTTAAACACCGTAGAAATATTAACCCCTTTTCCAAATTAATACAAACTGTAGCTTGATATGTTATTACTTACAAATATTTCTGTCTACATAAACAGACTAGCACTGGTATAACTTGTGAGCCTCAATTGTAACATATGATATATAACTTGGACCTATTACTATTATAGTTATGGCTTATATTGTGCCTCTTGTTTTGTGGCTGTTATAGTCAAATTGACTTATAACGTTGACCTATTAACATAATTATGATCTTCTCTACTGCTTCTATGACACTCAAATTATGATGTCTATTTCATATATTTCATCATTGTATAATTCTTGACACATACTCTGACTACATCTATGTACATTATTGTATATGTTTTCTGTATGTGGCACTTTATTCCGCAGATGTCCACTGAAAACGGGTACCTGCCCAGTCAGACTTTCCTGGTAAACAAATGTAAAATAAAATAAAAATAAATAAATGTGGTTAAAAAATCATAAAAAGTTACATACTTTATACAAAGTCAACCGACATAGCCAGAAGTTGTATAGCCTCAACTTCCTTATTGTCATCTCTGCTTCATAGGTTCATAGGTTCATAGGTAGGTACTAGGCTATTGGCCCAAAGGCCTACATACACCTAGCCAACAAGGTTCCCTGGCTTACGCCACCCAAGAAAGTTATTTTCCTGTGCCACTGTTGAGCAGAGACACAGAAGAGATCCCCAGAGTGTATTTCTTATTTCCCATCCACTCATCAAGATTTTTCTTGAAGAGTATTAATGAAGAACTTTTCTTGACATAGATGTGTAGCCTGTTCCAGAATATGGGAAGTCTCTGGGACAGGAATCTATCCCTCCAGCATGTCCTGTTTGTGGTGACAATGTTTAGGTCCCTAGACCACGTAGCTCGGAGGGATTGGGATTTCTTTAGGTGTAGCATGTCCAACAGCTCTGGGTTTAACATAGCTTTATATGTTAGGCAGAGATGACCTCGAAGTAGGCGATATGCTACAGAAAAAAGCTGGAGTTTTTTGAGGCGGTCAGTGTAGGACATTTGTTTGAGGCCAGTAATCCTCTTTGTAAGGTACTTCTGTGGCCTTTCCAGCTGCTGCAGATGTCTTGTGAGGTACATTCCAAAAGAGGCATTGTACTCTATAATGGGTCTAATGAGTGTCGAGTAGAGGGGAACAATGACCTCTTTTTTCCTGGATGAGAACCCTTTTATGATGAGGTGTGCCACGTAGAAGGACTTCCTGAATACTGTTGCGATGTGACTATCAAAGGACAGACTACTGTCCTCCTGTTAAAATGTCTTATTTAGTCCTAATTGACAGTATCAACAAGGCTTGCAGGTTTTGAACCCTGGACCATGCACACTGATGTCACTGGACTTTCCACTAAGCCATATGGGTTGTATATAGATTAATACTAGGCTAAGTGCCATTTTAAGCTTAGCCAATTATCCCTTGTGAGACTCAAACCCTGTAGCTTGTGTCTGCAAGGCACACACCTTAACCATCAGGCCACCTTCTCAACTTGCTGCTTTAAAATTCACTAAAGTTTAAGTCACACAGCTGTCCAAACTTGAGCAATGTTATAATAACATAGCCAAATTTGCAGTAAACTATAACAACAGAACACATCTCTGCCTATCTCTCAGAGAATTAAACTATTTATAACTACCACATCACAATCCTATGTCCCAGAACTAGTTTTAATAGCATAGCACAGCCATATAGATAGTTTTGTGGCACTGACTTCCTACCTCTATACTTCTAATATAAAACTTATGACAGTCATATATATGAACAGCAGATGCAGGGTGGCAAGCAAACGAGACGGAGCCCGAATAATGAAAAAATTCTTTACTCAATCCAATGATCAAAATGAAGTACAAATACACATAAAGTCACAGTTTAAAAAATGATAAAACAACAAGTTAAGCACTTTCGTCAATACTCAGACTTCTTCAGAACAGTGAATTGCTGGCTGATAACTCCTTAAATACACACATAGTCAAATAGTAAAATATTGCCCCACATGATTTCCTTTCAATTAAGAAACATCACAGGAAGTGTAAGGTAGTAGTGAATACTCCCCCTATTTGCAAGTACACAAAACATCAGCTAACCAAATGTTGAATCAATAGTGTCACACGTAAAGAATGTTATAAGGCAAACAATACCAATGACAATATAAATAAATCATAACATAAATAATTGTTTAAGTTTCAAAAGTGGTGCTATAAAAATTCTATCATTAAGACCCGGAGGGGAGTATGCATTCAGTCTGATCTGCCACTTTAACTCAATGTACTCCAAATATTCCTCAACAGGTCCGCCCCTTTGCCCCAAATCAACTTGTTCAAGAATAAAAAAACTAAAACTGTGATTACTTTGGTCATTAATATGCCTAAATAAAGCATTCTTCATATTTTTCTGCTTGATATCATATAAAATGTTGGTAGACTCTAAGTCTAAAAGCAGTTTTTGTTTTCCCCACATAATAACCTTGGCAGTTTTTACATACTGCAATATAAACAACCCCCTTAGTATAGCAAAACATTTTCTTATTATTAGTGATGGATCCAAAATTCTTAAGTTTAAATTTGTCTGTATCCATCATGAAAGGGCACTGGGGACATCTACCACAGTTATACGTGCCACCTCTAGTGAGATTAGGTTTGCCTTTTTCAAGTAGTCCTTTTATTGATGTACTCTTTTTATAAACTATAGTGGGTCTATTACCTATCTTGTCCAAGACCCCAATATCATTATCAAAAACCTTCCAATATTTATGTATTATGTATTTGATTTCTTCAAAATCTGCAGAATATGTGAGTGTCAGTGCATGTGTAAAATAGTATTATTGCGCCTCACATTGTTGTGGTCATCCCTATTGCCCAATAGGGCTCTAAAGTGTCCACTGGTCCTCTTATTTATAACTTCCTGAATGATGTTTGATAGAAAAGGCTCTGGGTAACCTCTTCTTTGAAACATATTGGACAAATTGTCACATTCCTTGGTAAAGTCATAAAAGTCAGACACCATCCTGGCCAATCTAACACATTGGCCCTTGACCAGGGCCTTCTTCTGGTGCAAAGGATGTGCACTAGTAAAATGTAATAATGTGTTAGAATAAGTTGGTTTTCTATATAGTTGGGAAATAAAACAATTGTTCACATAATCTTTCTTTATGGTGATGTCCAAATAATGAATATAATCTAGATCCTTGACCATAATAAATCTCAAAAAACTGGTGGTACTGTTCATGTACGAAAATAACCTATTCAAATCTTGTTCTGATTGATTCCAAAACAGGACAATATCATCAAGGTATCGCCCATACAATACCCATGAAGTCCTGAATTCGGAGTTTAAAATGTATTGATCTTCCCAATGTGCTAAGACAATGTTGGCAAAGATTGGTGCACAACATGCACCCATGGCAACTCCAAGCCTTTGTTTAAATAAATGTCCTTCAAATGTAATGAAATTATTTTCCAAAACCATCTCCATACAAGTACGGATGGTCAAGATGGTGTCATGATTCAATGATGAATTACTGCATAGAAACTCATAGAACCAGTCCAGACCTATATCATGTGGTATAACTGATAACAGTTCACAGATGTCAATAGTCACCAGGATGAGGTTACTGTCATACATATTCTGACTGAAAAACGCTGAAAGGCAGATAAAAGCCTGCGGTGATAGAATATAATGTGATGTGTGAGCTGAAAAGCTAAAACAACAGTTCTAAAACGATGTAAGCTTCAAAGCAGCCTGTAAAGGCAACAGTTTAAACAGCATAAACTCCAAGAAGCCGGTAATAGCGTAAAAAAATTTAATTTCCGCTTTCGTCACGCCTTCATCAGAATACAAAAATACTACTACTGCAACACTTTAAATAGCCATTCCAATCAATCAATTAACTTTAAATAAAACATAAAATACAAGTCACTGAAACAACAATTATAAAAAGTAAGTCTTAAAGTCAATGCCTAAACCTTTGTCAATATTTAATTTACGATCTTTTAAGAAACATTTCACGTTGATGCTTTCATTTAAGCCTGGATGAATATCAGACTTTAATCTAATTTGCCACAGACATTCTCTTTGCTCAATGTAATTTTTAAAGTCTCCCGCCCTTTTATCTGAAGTACATTTTTCTAAAATAGAAAATAAAAACTTACAGTCATCCCTCTCCATAAAGGGGGGAGCGACTACAGACCCTGGGAATTATTGTCCCATTAGCCTGATGAGTCTGACATGTAAAGCAATGGAGTGCATTAATCAGGTAGATGTCAACATTAAAAATGACTTTTTGCTTGAATCTAAGAAAAATGTTTTTAATGCTGTGTTTGATACTGTCTATAATGAACTCAGTGATTTGAAAGGGGGAAAGGAAAGGAAGTTATGTAGGGGCAAAATGGATTATGAGAAGGGTATGGCTTATCCAGACCCCCCAAGAGGGCAATTTAATCAAATTACTGGTAATCACAATACTTATACGTTAGGGCAAGCTTGTGAGACACAGGATGATGATAAGGAAGGAAAGGAAATCCCTTTAGAACAAGCCCCCCTCAGGTGATCGGAGAGGCTAATCAACCAAAGACAGATGAGACTGAATTATTACAGTCCTCGATCTGCACCACGGAGGGGGAGGGGGGATGGAACAACTACCGGAGATAAGCAGCCCATCACATACTGAGACTGAGAATGTGATTATTTCAATTGTGACTAATCATTTGGGTGACTTCAGTATTTATAATTACAGTGGTCTTACTGTCACTAGGGAATGGGCTGATTTTCTATCTAAAGGTATGAATTTTGTGCCTACTAGTAAGGGCAACATAGTAGATGTTATGGTGCAGTTAAAACTATTTACAAGGAAATTAAATCTAGCTTTATTTTTTTCTGATAGTAATTTTACTTATGGCTCAAACCTTAGAAGACCAAGTACCTTTCAACCTCCCAATCACCCTTTGGTACAAATATTTGAGGTTCTATGTGAAAACGACATTAGAACACGATTGGGTTATAGGCATAATGACTCACCCATAGACAATTTAAAAATAGAGGAGAAGGGTATTTAGAGTGAAATTTTACATCAGATTAATATAAGACATATGAAACCGGACAAGGGTGGGGGTCTGGTTATTATGAATATTGATGATTACAATAGTAGATTGTTTGACATACTATATAGTGAAGTGTACACTGAGACCTCACGAAATGAATTAAACATAGCATATCATAACATTGACTAAGAATTGGAGCTACTTTTACTGAATGGACAAATCACACTAGACACACACAACTACATTTTAACCAAACATCCCAGGATTCCCACCATATTTGGAATACCAAAAATTCACAAATCAATACACAGTCCACCTTTAAGACCCACTGTAGATGCCAAAGCCTCCAAAACATTTAGTATAGCAAAATACATTGACAGTATGACTAAGGGGGTCCTTGATAATCGGACTACTATAATTAAGGACTCAAGGGACTTCCTTGGTAAAGTCAGTCAGAATATGTATGACAGTAACCTCAACCTGGTGACTACTGACGTCTGTGACCTGTTTTCAGTTATACCACATGATATAGGTCTGGACTGGTTCTATGAGTTTCTATGCAGTAATTCGTCATTGAATCATGACACCATCTTGACCATCCGTACTTGTATGGAGATGGTTTTGGAAAATAATTTCATTACATTTGAAGGACATTTATTTAAACAAAGGCTTGGAGTTGCCATGGGTGCATGTTGTGCACCAATCTTCGCCAACATTGTCTTAGCACATTGGGAAGATCAATATATTTTTAACTCCGAATTCAGGACTTCATGGGTAGTGAGTGTATGGGCAATACCTTGATGATATTGTCCTGTTTTGGAATCAATCAGAACAAGATTTGAATAGGTTCTTTTCGTACATGAACAGTACCACCAGTTTTTTGAGATTTATTATGGTCAAGGATCTAGATTATATTCATTATTTGGACATCACCATAAAGAAAGATTATGTAAACAACTGTTTTATTTCCCAACTATATAGGAAACCAACCTACTCTAACACATTATTACATTTTACTAGTGCACATCCTTTGCACCAGAAGAAGGCCCTGGTCAAGGGCCAATGCGTTAGATTGGCCAGGATGGTGTCTGACTTTTATGACTTTACCAAGGAATGTGACAATTTGTCCAATATGTTTCAGAGAAGAGGTTACCCAGAGCCATTTCTATCAAACATCATTCAGGAAGTTATAAATAAGAGGACCAGTGGAAACTTTAGAGCCCTATTGGGCAATAGGGATGACCACAACAATGTGAGGCGCAATAATACTATTTTTACACATGCACTGACACTCACATATTCTGCAGATTTTGAAGAAATCAAATACATAATACGTAAATATTGGAAGGTTTTTGATAATGATATTGGGGTCTTGGACAAGATAGGTAATAGACCCACTATAGTTTATAAAAAGAGTACATCAATAAAAGGACTACTTGAAAAAGGTAAACCTAATCTCACTAGAAGTTGCACGTATAAATGTGGTAGATGTCCCCAGTGCCCTTTCATGATGGATACAGACAAATTTAAACTTAAGAATTATGGATCCATCACTAATAAAAAGAAAATGTTTTGCTATACTAAGGGGGTTGTTTATATTGCAGTATGTAAAAACTGCCAAGGTTATTATGTGGGGAAAACAAAAAATGCTTTTAGACTTAGAGTCTACCAACATTTATATGATATCAAGCAGAAAAATATGAAGAATACTTTATTTAGGCATATTAATGACCAAAGTAATCACAGTTTTAGTTTTTTTATTCTTGAACAAGTTGATTTGGGGCAAAGGGGCGGACCTGTTGAGGAATATTTGGAGTACATTGAGTTAAAGTGGCAGATCAGACTGAATGCATACTCCCCTCCAGGTCTTAATGATAGAATTTTTATAGCACCACTTTTGAAACTTAAACAGTTATTTATGTTATGATTTATTTATATTGTCATTGGTATTTTTTGCCTTATAACATTCTTTACGTGTGACACTATTGATTCAACATATGGTTAGCTGACTTTTTGTGTACTTGCAAACAGGGGGAGTATTCACTACTACCTTACACTTCCTGTGATGTTTCTTAATTGAAAGGAATTGATGTGGGGCAATATTTTGCTAATTGACTATGTGTGTATTTAAGGAGTTATCAGCCAGCAATTCACTGTTCTGAAGAAGTCTGAGTATTGACGAAAGCGCTTAACTTGTTGTTTTATCATTTTTAAACTGTGACTTTATGTGTATTTGTACTTCATTTTGATCATTGGATTGAGTAAAGAATTTTTTCATTATTCGGGCTCCTTCTCGTTGGATACCACCCTGTATCTGCCGTTCATTTTAGTTTTTATTCTGCTTACTGATTTTGACAGTCATATATATATATATATATATATATATATATATATATATATATATACAATTATCACTGAACCTTTTTTAAACCCCATCTCTTAACTATACTATTGACATTATCTTCCCCACCTAGTTCCTTCTTTCACCTCCATTTTTTTGAAATTCTAAGCACTAATCACACAGTCTATTATCTGACAAACCCACTAAAACACCTCTTCAAATGCTCAGTCATCAACATCTTTGCTATATATTTTTCACTGTAATAGCTGCCTCTACTTTCATATGAATGCAATCTAATTAGCAAATGTGTGTGTAATTATCAATGCATATTATTTAGTGTCTCTTCATGTATATTACTGAATGTGCATTTTAAAAATGTAACGTATTGGAGCTTTTTTCCTAGGTCTTTGCTGGAAAGTGTTTTTTGACTAAAAGTTTTCAAGCAAACCTGGTAAACAAAAGCAAAATAAATAAGAAATAAAAATCTTTATCATGTTCACAACAGTCTGTAGAAGTCATCTTACTTAATGCATGCCTTGCATTATCCATTAGCAATGGTGGTAAAAACCTTACCTGATGCCACTAGTCAATTTGGTGCTGATTATTCAGATATTCAAGTTCTCCCCGTCTTCATACACTGAAAACAGCTCAGCATTAAATTTGGCAGAAACCACTCATCATGTGCATGATTCTCTTTTGTTTGACTCCAGTGTTAACTCTCTTTGTTTTTATAGGCACCAAATATTCAAGTAAAAAATTCTAGAAAAAAGTTTTAGTCAGTTGTATGTCACCATAACAAGAAAAACCTCACTGCTAAACACAGACCATATTCTGCCTTCAAATATATGCTGGGAAAATATTTCACCATATTATGGTTGCTTACGATTACTCCGGTGGTGGTGTGCTGTAGCGCTGTTGCCTGACAGTAAGACATTGTCCCGTTCGATTCTCAGTTAGAGCGTCTTCTGTCTGGAGACATGCGTGAATGGGCGTACCGTCATTGAAGGTTGTGCGTCAGGGCTGGCAACTCGGCAAATAAAAATCTACTGCCAATCATTAGCGGAACAGAGTTCCATTGTGGCGACCCCTAACCGGGAAAAGCTGAAAGACACAACAACATGGTTGCTTACGATTAACAAGACTGTGTCACCTGCCTTTTCAGTGTATATTGTGCTCACTCACATGCTAAAATTATGCTTTTGTGGGCCATATTTCATTCCAAAACATTAATGGGAACAGAAACTTCAGCCTTACTAATAAAGGTCTGTCTTACTGAAGACAAGTTATTAGGTCTCCCAAAAGAAGCACTCTGCAAGTAGAAATGATATAATATATATACTTTTGCTGGGTTCTGTTTTAAAATCTTTAAAGCCCAGATGCTTGAATCTCATAAGGCTGAACTAGAAGAACTGGAAATGTGCAGGATTATGGCATAGCTGGAATTGAAATAGTGGTCTTGTAGTTAAAATATATAAGTGACAGAGAGTGTGGGGGTACAGGGAGGCTTGTTTCTCCTGCAAAGGCAGTTATCCATTGTGTTTTCAGTTTTACAAAGTTTGAACATTTGGCCTTAATTTCATAAGATTTGAGTCAAGCACTTGGGCTTTAAAGGTTTAATATAGAAACATTTTGCTGCATATTTATTTATTTACTATTTTATTTGACATTTGTTTACTGAAAAAGTCTGACTGGGCCAGAAAGTGACCATTTTCAGTGGAGACCCGGGGAGAAAAGCTCCGCAAACATAATCTTTCTAAAATCAAGTACAGATATTTTAAATCACAGAGTATCATGTTACACTACAAAACATAAGAGTGCAAAAAACGTTGAAATGAGATAAACATAGAACTAATGTTTCATAGTACTGCAAAGAAAAACAGTAACATGAGTTGGAGAATATGTGAGGAAGAACTGAATAGTATATTATTTGTTACATAGATTAGTATGTGATAAATGAGACCTGGGACAATTCTAATAAGATATTTAAAGATATATTAGAGATTACATGATTAGAGACAATGAGGGGGAAATGAGTGGTCTTAGCATGAAGGATCTTGCTCATGTTATGGTTATAGAAGGAAGAAGGGTTGGGAGGGTGGCCTAATGGTTAAGGTGTTTGCCTTACAAACACAAGGTGCAGGGTTTGAGTCTCACAAAATATAATAATTGGCTATGCTTAATATGGCTTGCAAGGGCAGTTAGCTTAGTACTAATCTATGAAGAATAATGGAAAGAAGGAGATTATAAGGGTATTTTCATCTAGCTTAAGTGAGAAGGGAGGAAAGGTCTGCAAAGATGAAGTGGATAAGGTAAGGTAGTGAGTAAAATAGAACAAAGGAGTAGAGTAGGAGGTCAAAGGGTGTTATGCAGTGTGATTTAGACTGAAAGGGGTGAGTTAAGTGTTGTAAGCAAATTTAGCCAGGACTGGCACAAGAGCAGGTCCACATTTTTGAAAAGTATTCTTTTGGGGAGCATTTAAAGGTGGGTAGGATACACAGTGGATAGAAAAAGTTTACACACCGCTGTTAAAATGCCAGGTTTTTGTGATATAAAAAAATGAGACCACAATCAATAATTTAAAAAATTGTCCCAGCTTTAATGTGACCTATAACCTGTATAATTCAATTGAAAAACAAACAAATCTGTTAGGGGAAAAAATATAAAAAATAAAAAACGCACAATACACTTGTTGCATAAATGTGCACACCCTTAAACTACTACTTTGTTGTGTGTGCACACCCTTAAACTAATACTTTACTAAAGCACCTTTTCATTTAATTACAGCATTCATTCTTCTTGGGTACACACCTGCTATCAATTAAAAAGACTCTGATTAACCCCAAGTAAAGTTCAGCTGTCCTAGCAGAATTTTCCTGACATTTACTCAGTGGGCTGCTACAGCAAAAGCCATTGTACACAGAGAGCTTACAAAGCATCAAAGGGATCTCACTGTTGAAAGGTATCAGTGAGGAGAAGGGTACAAAAAATATCCACAGCATTGGATATACCATGGAACACAGTGAAGACATTCATCAAAAAGTGGAGAAAATATAGGACATGAATGACATTGCAAAGAACTGGACATCCCTCCAAAATTGATGAAAATACAAGATGAAAACTGGTCAGGGAGGCTGCCAAGAAACTGACAGCAACACTGAAGCTGCAGGAATTTCTGACAAGTACTGGTTGTGTACTACATATGACAACAATCTTCCATATTTTCCATATGCCTGGACTACGGGGTAGGGTTGCAAGATGGAAGCCTTTTCTTACACAGAAAAACATTCAGGCCCAGCTAAAATTTGAAAAACAATGCATCAAGTCTCTGAAAAGCATGTGGGAAAATGTGTTATGGTCTGATGAAACCAAGGTTGAACTTTCTGGCCACAATTCCAAAAGATACATCTGGCACAAAAACAACAGTTCGCATCACCAACAGAAAACCATCCCCACAGTTAAGCATGGTGGTGGCAGTATCATACTTTGGGGTTGCTTTTCTTCAAGTGGAACTGGAGCTTTAGTCAAGGTGGAGGGAATTATGAACAATTCCAAATACCGGTCACATTTGGCCCAAAACCTTCAGGTGTCTGCTAAAAAGCTGAAGATGAAGAGGAATTTTACCTTTCAACATGCAGATGACCCTAAGCATCCATCCAAATCAACAAAAGAATGGCTTCACCAGAAGAAAATTAAAGTTTTGGAATGGTCCAGCCTGAGCACAGACCTATATCCAATAGAAAATCTGTGGGGTGACCTGAAGAGGGCTATGCGCAAGAGATGTCCTCGCAATCTGACAGATTCGGAGCACTTTTGCAAGGAAGAGTGGGCAAATATTGCCAAGTCAAGATGTGCCATGCTGATAGACTCCTACCCAAGAAGATTGAATGCTGTAATTAAATCAAAACATGCTTCAACAAAGTGTTAGTTTAAGGGTGTGCACACACAACAAAGTATTAGTTTAAGGGTGTGCACACTTATGCAACCAGCATATTATACTTTTTTTTTATATTTTTTCCCCTAACATATTTGTTTGTCTTTCAATTGAATTGTACAGGTTATAGGTCACATTAAAGGCGGGAAAAGTTTTGAAATGATTTATTGTGGTCTCATTTTTTATATATCACAAAACCCTGGCATTTTAACAGAGGTGTTTAAACTTTTTATATCCACTGTATATAGTTCTGGTGGTTGGAGGTTAGGAAAGATTAGACACTAAGGAGGGAGAAAAGGACCTGAACCAAAAGGCTAGACAGAGGGACCAAGTTGGGAAAGATATGCAGCAGTTCACTGTGATAAAGGATAATGAGGGAAACATACTTACCAGCAAGGAAAGTATATTGAGCTGACGGAAACAGTACCTTGAGGAGCTGGTGAATGAAGATAATGTGAGAGAGAGAAGGTTGGATGATGTTTGTATAGTAAATCAGGAAATGCAACGGATTAGCAAGGAGGAAGTGAGGACAGCTATGAAGAGGATGAAGAATGGAAAGACTATTGGTCCAGTTTACATACCTGTAGAACCATGGAGTTGTTTAGGAGAGATAGCAGTGGGGTTTTAACCAGATTGTTTAATGAACTCTTGGAAAGTGAGCAGATGCCTGAGGCTGAGGAGTGGAGAAGATGTGTATTGGTGCAGACATTTGAAAATAAGAGTGATGTGCACAGCCGTAGTAGCTACAGAGGGATAAAAATAGTCAGCCACAGCATGAAGTTATGGGAAAGAGTAGTGGAAGCTAGGTTAAGAAGAGAGGTGATGATTAGTGAGCAGCAGTACAGTTTCATGCCAGGAAAGAGCACTACAGATGCAATGTTTGCTCTGCGGGTGTTGATGGAGAAGTACAGAGAAGGTCAGAAGGGGTTGCATTGTATCTTTGTAGACTTAGAGAAAGCATATGACAGGATGCTTAGAGAGGAGTTGTGGTATTGTGTGAGGAGGTTGGGAGTGGCAGAGAGATAAGTCTGTAAAAGTGATACAGGATATGTACGAGGGCAGTGTGACAGTGATGAGGTCTGCAGTAGGAGTGACAGATGCATTCAAGGTGGAGGTGAGATTACATCAAGGATCAGCTTTGAGCTTTTGTTTATTTGCAGTGATGATGGACAGGTTGACAGATGAGGTCAAGCAGAAGTCCTTATGGACCATGATGTTTGTGGATGACATTGTGATTGGTAGTGAGTAGAGAACAGACTGATAGACCCCATGAGAGGTGGAGATATGTTCTACAGAGGAGAGGAATGAATGCCAGCAGGACTAAGACAGACTATATGTGTGTGAATGAAAGGAAGGACAGAGGAATGATGAGGATGCAGGGAATAGAGCTTGCAAGGTGGATGAGTTTAAATACTTGGTATTAACAGTTTAGAGTAATGGTGAATGTGAAAGAGAGGTGAAGAAGAGAGTGCAGGCAGGGTGGAGTGGATGGAGTAGAGTATCAGGAGTGATTTGTGACAGGTGGGTACTAGTAAGAGTGAAAGGGAAGGTCTTCAAGATGGTAGTGAGACCAGCTATGTTATATGTTTTGGAGACAGTGGCACTGACAAAAAGGCAGGAGCCAGCGCTGGAGGTGGCAGAGTTAAAGGTGTTGAGATTTGCATTAGGTGTGACAAGGATGGATAGAATTAGAAATGAGTATATTAGAGGGTCAACTCAGGTTGGATGGTTTGGAGATAATGCCAGAGAGGCAAGATTGCACTGGTTTGGACATGTGCTAAGAGGGATGCTGGCTATTTTGGGAGAAGGATGCTAAGAATGGAGCTGCCAGTTAGGAGGAAAAGAGGAAGGCCTAAGATAAGATTTATGGATGTGGTGAGAGAGGACATGCAGGTGGTTGGTGTGACAGAGCAAGATGCAGAGGACAGGAAGAAATGTAAACATATGAACAGCTATGGTGACTCATAAAGGGAACAGCCAAAAGAAGAAGAAGTTGTAGGTTAGGAGTTGCATTTATCTAAAATCATATACAGAATATACACTCACAGTGATTTTCTACTTTTCTTATTAAGCATAGGTGGTGTTAACTCTAGGCTGGCTTGGGCCTGTGTAAGGAAATTAGAATTAATTGTGTTTTGTGCAATTTGTATTTTCATAGCAATTCGCTGCAGGCTGCAATATCATCACATGATTCAAGTCTAATTATTTTTGAAGTACTGCTTACATAGCAAATAATATGGGGCATGATGAAGAAAGAGAGGGCACAACATGCATTAGATGAGAACACTCAGTTTTCATGATTGCTTGATTGAGACAGTGTTTGTCATGAAAAGTCCAACTTTCCATGGCAGTATGTACCACATGTCTATCAGCTTAAGCAGTAAGTAATATCACACATATCGTACATGTGCAAACAGACCTGATTAAAAAATGTTTACAGGAATGGAAATTCAAAACGAAGATATTTCTAAGAATGGAACTCATAAAAATATTTTCAAAAAAGTAATGTTTACGCAAGCAGGAATGAAAGCAAGATCTTGATCACAGAAGTTATGAGGCATAACTTCGATGCAAGAAGGTAATGAATTCTACAAGAATCAAACAAACAAAAACAGAATGATCAGTACTCACTTCTTTATGACACTATATAAGTAGGACAGCTTCATGCATTCACAACTAGGATTTAAGCCGGATATATTACCCTACATCTGTCAGAATAAAAACTCTTACTGTGAGGAAACTGAACTACCCTAAGTGAAGCAGATTTTTCCTGAAGTTATAATATGTTTAAGGGTAGATTTGTAATACGCTAGACATGATGTAAGTGCAGGGCAGACGGTAATTCAAAGCAGTAAACCCTTCAGCTTGAAGGGTATATTGTAGCTAAACTTTAAGTATAAGGCAAAGTGGTGAAGAAGAGGGAAGAGGAATCGAATGACAATTCAGACAGATAAAATAAAAACATAACTGCATGGTAGTTGCAGCCTTATGCTGCAAGACAGTCACACATATGTATTTACTTCTGCATGTATGTATGTATTGTCTGATTGATTGATCAATGCCTTTATTTACAGGGAATTTTGTTTGATCCAAAAAAAGGTAATTTGCAGTTACAGTCCAAAGAAAATGTGGACAGTTGTTGTGTTAAGGCTATGTCACAACCTTATTTTAGAGATGAAGGCATGCAT
Organism: Protopterus annectens; assembly: GCF_019279795.1. Lineage (NCBI taxonomy): Eukaryota > Metazoa > Chordata > Ceratodontiformes > Protopteridae > Protopterus > Protopterus annectens. Next base: position 1,193,649,346 of record NC_056726.1, read on the forward strand.
GCTACGTGAGCCAAACTGCAGAATGTTACAGGGAACGATGCATTTTAGCAGTGTCCATGGCAGAAACACACCACTCAAACAAATTAAGCACTAACTCATTTATACAAACAAAGTGACTATATTCTAGATACACCCTTTATGAAAGTGATGATGTGATATACTGGGGACATAATTAAGTTTTCAGAAACCTCAATTTGTTATGCATAGGCATGGCTTCAATATAACCATGTCAGAAGTACACGGGGCAAGCGTTTTCCATGCTGTAATCTGGACACCAGCATGTCTTGCCAAAATAGCATATAGAATCTGAAAGGAGTATCATTTAGTGAACTTTCAAGTTGTGAGCAACAGGGAAGTTTACCCAATGTCTGACACCCTCACACACCTTATAATCGGCAGAGATGATGCCAAAGCTAGTCCTTCTAGGAAAATAAAAAGATAGGTAGCATGCATTGTGTTCTAACTGATGTGGATAGCAGCAGACATTCATGTCACTTAAGGTAGCAATAACCAAGCAGTTAACATTACTTCAAGAATATTGACCTGGGTATGTTCAAAAGGCAGCACGAAGATGTTGATACTAAAATTATTGCTGCGTCATGCAGAACAGTTCAGGACATGTAGCAAGACTGAGCATTAACAGAGAATATATACAGAAAGAATTGCATATGATTGTTCACCATAACACCATTTTATTATCTGTTAATTTATTTATTTATTGCAGTTGGTTTACCAGGATAGTCCATTGGGCCTTGAAGAACCCGTTTTCAATGGAGTCCTGGGGAGAAAAGCTCCAAAAAAGAAATAAATATACATTAACATTTGACAGTAATCTCTAGATACATTGTAGTAAAAGAACATAAGCAAAAACATAAATGTACATTAACATTTGACAGTAACAGCCTTAGTACATGCTATCAAAGGAACAAAAGCAAAACATAAATGCAGATTAATGAACAAACATAGTAGATGCATTTAGTAGAGTTGGTTATTTAGTAGAGTTGGTTATGAGGGGTGGGTGCAAGAGCATTCCCATTGAGATGCTAGGTGTAAGAAAAGTGACTTTTTGAAGGTAGAGTGGTTAGAGGTAATGCGGATGTTTGGTGGTAGAGAGTTCCAGAGGCGAGCGAGGCTGAAGGAAAGAAGTTTTTTGTTAAGTTTAAGAATTAGTAAGAAACTTTAAATTTCTTATCATTCATTATAATTTTTTTCTATTTTGTAGAATATGTTGTATCTAATCAAAGAACTATCACTTTTGAAATAGTTACCAATGACTCAGTATTAGACACATCTAAACCTAAATTCTCCAAAGTTCTGGCATGATTACCAAGTGCTAATTTTGAATTACTTTGTGCAGAAAAAATAAAATTACAAGTGTTTTAGTTGACTCTTTAGTTTGCATTTATCTTGACTTTTATGAGTTTAATTGTATTATCTGTAATATTTTACATAATAAATTATTTCAGTAAAGTTTAATCTATCTTCAGATATAAATAATGACTCCATATTTAAATTTTGATATACACATTACTAAGTCCTTAAAGGCCCAAGAAGGACTAAATATTCAGGAGATGAGACTCCCCCCACCCACCCCTGACATGCAGGAGAAGCCAGACCTACCCCCAAACTCATATAAACTAGCTCAAAAACACAATACCTTGAGAAAATGGAATATTCCAAGAAAGGGCAATCTCAGACTTACTGAAATGTCTAGATATTCAGCAATTCATTTGCCACATACTGAGAATCAGAAATGTGAGTCCTAGTATTTTAAATAATTACTATAAAGAACTTATTCCTGTTTGAAATCATATATTTAACCTTTATCAACAATATCATAACCGATCTAAGGACTGTTATTTGAATTCCTCAATGTGTATATCCTTGGTATTTTAATTAATTTTAGTCTCTGTTCTATCTATATTTACCAGTGCAAGATAGTTCTCTATTATGATTCATCAGTACTTTATTTTGTTTTATTTTCTTTAAATTTTAATCTGGAAGTTCTTTCAAATTTTCATTTAATCATGCATGTTCCCTAGATAAACATATATTTGTATTTAACAATGGAAATCTTGCAACCAATTCCATTTTAGAATGCTATTCCTACTTTAATGTAAAAATCTATCCCCAGGATTCAGCAAGCTCTGCACAGCATGCAGGAATAGTGCAGGAGCTACTGGAGGAAAAATGGCCACCGTGCAATCCAAGAATAAGCTCCTGGGACGTGCACGAGCGCTTCTGCATTATTCATGCACGGACACAGCCCCTGTATGCAAATTACCCCATTTGCAGGTGAAAACCATTCAAATAAAGTGAATTTGCAATCCAGGAAGCTGGCAGCCGGCCGTGCAGGATTAGTGTAGACTGCAGAAATGTAATCGGTTAGTAACCGAGTACATTAGTGTAAACTACAAAACAGAGCCATGACAGATCCAAATAAAGGGTGTATATAATGTGGAAAGCATAGCAATGGCCAAATATATGTCCATTAGCATGGAAAACAGTTGCAGAATTAAAAAAAATAATAACTTTTATTTTCTTTTAGCAGATTTCAGCTGTTTAAGAATAGGGCAATGGTGCGCAAACAGGATCAGGCTGAAAATAATAAAAAAAAAAAAACTTGAAATAAGCATTCTATCCCAAATCACAATGTTGCCATTATACTCAATGGCAGGCAGAAGACAACATGGCCAGTGAATAATGCTTACTAAGGGGGAAGGCTCAGTGTCAGAATTGTAACTAGGCATATCAGGCAATCCTATGCAAATAAGGGGAATGATACTGAATCCCAGATCCCCCCTCATGGCTAGCCTGCACCCAACTATGTTGGTGCAAGAAGACCATGGTGCAAGCCTAAGAGCTAGCTGACATCACAGAAGGGTGTGTCAGGCATACTGTAAGCTTATTGGAGCCCTGTGGCTCAGGTTTGCCCTTAGCTTAGCAGAGCTAAGCAAGAGGGTGTGTCTGAAGCTGCCAAGAACACTTTACATTGCCTAAGTAGGTGTGCATGCCACGCACCGTGTTTTAAAGGAAAAAGAAAGTATACCAGGAAATAGCAGCTCCATGCACATCTGAGCACTGTGTTTGCACGGCACTCCTCTGGGATTAAATAGGAAGGCAATGGGAAGGGAAAACAGCAGTAGGAAGGTAACCAAGAAGAGCTAGCATAACTGGCAGGTGAAATGTATCACAATCAGCCAATTACACAGGCAGCAGCCCAGCCCAGCCCAGCACACCACTATAAACTATGCAAACATCTTTCCCTCTGTTTTTTCCCACAAACTATACACCACCGGTGTACACAAGCGGGGAAATTTTACCAAACAGAAGCGACAAAATGATAGGGGCTGAAGCAGCTATCATAAATCAACATGTAGAAGAGGCTGAGGGTGGTGAGGTTGAGAATGCTGATGACCAACCCACAGTGAGGAGAAGGAGAAGAGTGTCCAGACCAGGGGTAACCTACCAGGGGCTACATGATCTGGAGATAGTGGAGCACTATAGGGTGGCAGGGACCTCCTACAGCAAATTGTTGAGCTGTGCCTGCCACACCTCACACACAGAACCAACAGAGGAAAAACCATCCCAGTGGATATGAAGGTATGTGTAGGCTTAAGAATACTAGCTACAGGTACCTTCCAAAGGCCAACTGGGGATATCATGTGGATCTCACAGACATCAGCATCCAGGGTACTCCACCAGTTCCTGGATTCCATGTCAACACATACTGGTGAGCACATATATTTCCACAACAGGTGTGAGGTGTTGGCCAGCAATATGCATCTCTTCCACCAAATAGCAGAATACCCTAAGGTAGTGTTGACTACAGACACTGCACACACATATGCATCAAAGCACCACCTGGTGAGTGGGGTGGGGTCTACATCAACCGCAAGGGCTTCCCCTCCATCAACTTTCAGGTTGTGTGCGATGCCCAGGGCATTATAATGAATGTGTGTGCTGGCTGCCTTGGAAGCTATCACGACCCTCACGTCTGGCATATGGTGCAGCCGTACCAGCGATTTGCCAATGGGGACATCGCTTATGACCACATAGTGGGGGATGCTGGTTATGCACTGGAGCCATGGCTGATGACACCCATCAGAAAGGGTGTTTATATTATGCTGTCGAAAACTCAAACTGTTGATAGAGTAATAATCGACACAAAAATGTCGAAACCCCCGAACATCAAACACACACAAAAAAAAAATACCCAAACACAACACAAATTGCTCTATGCAGGGGGGGCAAGCCCCCCTGCACCCCCCCACACACCCCGCTACTTAAATATACCAACTTCAAGATCATACTACATTGCTGTAAATGGAAATCTCTCCTGACGGAGATTTCCATTTACACGCGCAATGACTTTTGCTTTTGACATTTTGGTGCTGACAATATCAGCTTCGATATTGTCAGCCTTTGACAGGGTGAAGTAGACCCCAGAAATGCACACACATCCGAACAAGAACTCCATAATGAGGCACACGTGCAGACCAGAATCATAATAGACCATGTGTTTGGGATGCTCAAGTCATGGTTCCAGTGCCTGGACACATCCGGTGGAGCCTTTCAGTAGTCACTAGCTACATGTACCCAGATTGTAATTGTATGTGCCATGCTACACAATATGATCCTGCGGAAACAGCTGCAGCAGGAACACCATGGGGCAGGGCCACACAGCCCCCCACCATTGCCAAGGCCTGCACAGGCACAGAGTGACTCAGAGAAGGAACAACCTGAGCCTGCCCCAGTAGGCAGAAGGAGGTGTGCCCAGTATGCCCAGGCTGTGGCAAAGAGGCAATGCATAGCACATACACTGACACGGTAGGAACCCAAGGAATGACACCTCTCTCTCTGATGTGCACATACAGTAAAAGGGATGCCAAACATAACACTACCTGTGCATAACCATGCATAGGGAGTGTACTATGTGCATGAAACATAGTCAGCCCTCCAGAACCATCCTCAATACTGGCACCGCTACAAGGTAAGTCACTCTCCCTATCAATTGCCAAATGGAGTAGTATGTTTTGTTACTTGTATCTATGGTATGGATGTGAGCATGCAAGGGAATCAGGTGGTTGAATGGGATGCCAGCAGATAGTAGACACTTATAGTGGCAGCATGAGATCTGTAACAAATACTGGTATCACCATAGTAGCCAGTACTAGACAAGGTGACAAAACTCACTGCAGGAAATGTGGTGGGCCACATGAGTGTCCATAGGACACACACATGCCAGTCAGGAAGGCTCACATACCCAACAACAGTCTCAACCAGTAGGACAGGTATAGACAAACACAAACAAAGGCTGTGTTAAGGCCTCTGATTTATTGCTATGGGGAACATCACCCCTCCAGACCTACACAGACAGACTACAACAGGTCAGGCAGTGGTATGTAAATTCTGATGTGAAAGAAGTCTGAAACTGGAATGTAGGTCAATCAAACCTAAGACCTGTAGTACACTGATATGTCTCTAGTCAGCATGATAGGTCAGAATACAGAATGAAATGGAGTACCTGAAATGCCAGTACAGTCATAGCAAATGTCTACAAGTGTCAGGTGTTCCCCCCACAATCCAATGTAGAAATGTAGCAACATGTATGTGTTGATATAATAACAGTGGAGCACAGATTAACTGAGCTGGCTAAGGTAGCAGGACAGATTGTAACATGTGTACAATATGCAGGGTTGCGTGTGTTAGGTTGGTGTGTGTTGTATATCGTGTGGTAGTGGTCAGTATGTAGGCATGGTGAGGTTTGTCCTGGTGACCATTGGCCAGTACTGCCGATGACAGGGCCAAGTTCTCACAACTGCAGTGCTAAAAACAATGCTTTCCAGCAAAACACATTCCCGCAGTAAACGATAGTAAATGTTTGGAAGTAATATGTGTCACCATCTGAAAGATGGACATGGCATGAATATGTGCCCAGACATATAAGCAGTACACAGGGGGAAGTACCCCAGACAGACAGTGTATAATATGTAACTGTCAAATGGACACACCTTTGGAATTGTACATACAGGTTAGCAGCACATTAGTTGGGCTTGTAGTAGGGAATACTCATGTCGTCTGGCCAAACACTGGCAGACAACAAAGGTCACAAGTATGAAGTATTGAGAAACAGCTGATGTCCCTGCAGAAACCAGCATAAGTGGACTGCCCCATGCATATCTGTGAGTCAGATGCAAGTAGTGTCCATAGCACACATGCACCCAGCTCACCCCACCATCACCCACAGGTACCTCCCCTGTCTTATCCCTGCTGTTGGGAATGAGTACAATATGCCCCTCACTTCTGTATGGCAATAGCCAAAGAATGCATCATGCAGAACAGGAGTCCCATACAGGTGTTTCCCTAGCTGCAAGCATCACCCTGCCAGCATCTACACCACTGGATAAATAATGACAGAAAGTATTGGCATTAACACATTGCACACCTACCCTGCCATCCCAGGGGAATATAGTATATTGCAGTCTGGGACTGTAGGAGTGACATAATGCAACAGCCTGCTACAGCTGGCCTGCATCACTACCAAATGGCCTACAGTCCTCTGCCAAAGGCCTGTGTCTCACCCATACTGACAATGTATGTTATGTCATGGACTCCCAAATAACAACATAACATAGTCCAGAGAACATAAATGCAAGGCCATGTGGACAAATCCCAGTAACATGTCCACCATGTCCTACTGCATGAATTGTGGACCAACACCAAATTACTGCTGGGATGAGGTGATAACTATAGGGGACTTATCAGATAATGTTTGCATAATGTTTGGAAGAGGATAGAATAATAGAGGGGGGGTAGGAGCATGGGCGGCATGGAGTGTGTGAAGTCCAAAACTCAGCCATGTGCACATGCTATCCCTGCTTGCAAACACAGGAATAGGTAGCTACAAACTTGCTCGTAAATCACAATGTGAAGGGGTAATGTCCAGAATTATGTCCCCTGCCTCTGGTATGGCCACAGCAGGATATGGACATCAAACATCACAGTGTAAAACAGTACATATGTCTGAATATCTCTGTTAACACCAAGACCATGTAGCAGAAGCAGCACAGACACGAGTAGCTAAAGTAACCCAGTATCCTTTGCCCATTTTGACCCCATATTGTCAACCGATGGACAGATATCCTGCAGAAACAGGTTGCTAACTGTAGGTGTAGAACACAAAAGGCTCCACTGGAGTACAACCACCTGTAATGGATTCACACATTCAATACAGGAGGTCATACTGGGCATGCTCCCACACTTACAGAAATGAAGCCCATATCTGGCAACAACAGTCAACTATACATATCTTGACAGTCACAGATGTTTCTGCACACACTCCTCAGTACACACCAGTCATGCATTGCACACACATTGGATAGGAATACACACATATATCCAAGGACAACACACTATAGTAGGGCAAAATTACACATACATAGATGGGTGGAAGAGAGTGACAGATAGTGACAAAGAGCCTTCCATCATGAGGCCTGTCCCACCCAGCACATGTCCAATTGACTAAAACCACATGATGTGCAAATGTCAATCACCATAGACATTTGCCTCTGGTATCCCTCAACATCATAGTGCCTTTGGTGCTTGTGCTAACTGTGTAATATGACTGAACAAGTCAGTAGTCATCTAGCAGTTGTATACACGTACCTGTGAAATATAAACCTGTGTGTGCCTGAGAGTTGTGTGTCTGCTTCTAGATGAATGGGGTATGACCCATGCACTCACACTGCACTCCCCATTGCCCTACTATGGCAAGCCTACTGATGTCTTTACCTTGAAATATACCTTTGAGGAAGGAGTAGCCCTATAATCTCCACGGGGCGTGCTACAGCTGTGTAATGCGATAGTGTGATGTACTAGTTAGATAGAAGTTCTAATCCCAGACATGGCAAGTGTGTGTGTGTGTGTGTGTGTGTGTGTGTGTGTGTGTGTGTGTGTGTGTGTGTGTGTGTGTGTGTGTGTGTGTGTGTGTGTGCATGTGTGTGAGTGTGTGTGCATGTGTGTGCGTGTGTGTGCATGTGTGTGTGTGTTTGTCTGTGTAGGGATCAATGCTTTTGAGGCCAATCACACTCACTACATTTTCAAATGCCTTACTTTGGCAGGGCTGCTGATGTCATTCACTTTGAAATACACCTTTGGGGAAGAAATAGCCCAAATGATCTCCCTGGTGTGTCCTATAACTGCATAATTCTTTAATGTTATGTACTAGTTATGTAGGCATTCTGTTCCCAGACATGGCAACTGTAGAATTTTGTGTGTGTGTTTTTATCTGTGTAGGGATCAATGCTTTTGAGACCATTCACAGTCACTACAACTTCCATTGCCCTATTTTGGCAAGTCTGCTGATGCCATTCAAATTGAAATACACCTTTGGGGAAAGAGTAACCCATTAAGCTCCACGGCGCATGCTAGAACTGTGTAATGCTGTAGTGTGACCTAGTAGTTAGGTAGGAGTTCTATTCCCAGACATGGCAACAGTGAAACTCTGTGTGTGGGTGGTTGTGTGTAGGGATCAATGTTTTTGTGGCCATTCACAGTCACTAGGCGCACCTAAAAATGAAGATCATTGATATTTGTGCAGTAACAGAGACTTAATTCAAGGCTCCAAAGAGCACCCCTGCAATACCAGGTACAGCTCTTACCACACCTGTTGGCCCCCAATCCACTACCAAAACAATAAAGGTGGAGGGTTGTCCATATTCACCAAAGATATTCACACCACCAGGCTACTTGCCCAACTGAAATACCCCCTGTGCAAGTAACACTAGGACAGACTGCAATCCAAATTGTATAGCTTGCTACAGATCCCCCACCATGACCCATGATTCCCACTACAGCTTTTGAAACATACTGGAAAATATTATGATATAACCAAACACCCTAATACTGGGTGACTTACAATACCCTGCCATTACCTGGGAAAAATACTTGTGTACCAACACGTGTGCCCAACGGTTCTTGCAAGTCATAATTCTCAATGCCCTGGATCAAGTAACTCATAGTCCCACCAGGGGCTCAAATATCCTAGACATGGTCATTACCAACATGGGAAATCAATGCTCTACACCTATGGTCACCCCATCAGTGGTCAGGTCTGTCCATGAGCTAATCACCCTTAACATCAACATCCATCCCCCACACCCCAGTAAGGAAACCTCCGTAACACACGTCTCCAAAGGCAACATCATGCTACACATCAGACGTCGCTAACATCATGACACCCATGCAGATGGGAACTGAAACGATGACTGCTGAATCCTGCATGAAGGCACTGTACTTGCACATCCACTCATGCATGAATCGTGCCATCCAATATAGAACCAAGATGCTCCCCACCAAGAAAAAGGAAGCCAGTGTGGTGGCCCCCTGCCATAAACATACTGTACAACAAAAGGAGGAAAGTGTTGCAGAAATGGGGGAATTTGCAGGATGCAAAATGCTCCCTTACCAGCCACAGTAAGAAGCAGAGATCCCTCATAACATCCACCAAAGCTAGTTACGTACATAACATAGTCAAAGATCCCAAAGACACCTGCAAGCCATTCCATAACTATGTCAAGAATCTAAATGGCAATGCTCAGATCTCCTCTGAGCTACAACAGGATGATATTAAATATACTGCTTCCATGGATATTGCCAATATCCTGGCAGATCGATTCAGTGCCAAGTGCACCCCCTCCCACCCCCCAAAGGGCCCATCCCAACACAGACATATTGCCATATTCCAGTAATAATGGCTACATAGGTAAAAATCACAGTCTCCACAGCTAAGACAACAGCAGTCATGGGACCAGTCAAAATCCCATGCTGTGTACTACATGAGCTACAAAATTAAATGGCACCTCTCCTACGTGCCATGTCTAATCATACCATACCTCAGGCTTCATGCCCACTGTGTGGCACATAGCTAGTGTGCAGTAATCTGCGACCTTTGTCAGTCCACAAGGGGGGATGGACCTTGGATCCTGGGAACTACAGCCTCAGCAGTATGACGTGCCTGATCTGCAAGGACATGGAATGTATTATCATGGAAATTAAAACAAAGACATTGGCAACCTGCAAACACTGGACCCCAACCAGGTTGGGTTTGTGAAGGGCAGATCATGTCACCTCAACCTGATCGACAACTCTGAATCCATCTCCAGAGCTGTGGATGAGGGTAAGGTGATTCACACAGCCTATCCAGACCTCGCCAAGACCTTTGACACAATCCCCCAGTCTGGAATCATAGATAAATGTATCAAGCTGGCCATTAATCCCTATGTCAATCGATGGGCTGCCAACTGCTGTACTGATAGAACCCACATTATAAATGTAGGTGACACTAACCCCTAACCCAGACAAATGACAGTTGGAGTACCTTAGGGTTCAGTCTTGGCATTGCCCTTGTTTGGCATCTACTGCTCTGAAGTACAGTCCAGTAGTAAGGGACTCTGGCAAACAAAGGTCGCAGATTACTGCACACTGAGAGCCAATATTGAATCCCCACATGATGTGGATATTCTACAGAAGGGCCTTACAGAAAGGAATGCTTGGTGCCTGAACCATGGCTTAAAAATCAATTCCAAAAAAATTATAGTTATCACCCTTTGGGAAGGGACATGCAGCTGTGACGTACCATATAGGTGGCAGTGCACTAAACACCTCAAGTGTGATAACAGACTTAGAGACACAGGTGGACAGTGGTCTCACCTTTGATAACTACATCACCACAACAGTCAGGAAATCCACCTATGTGGCACACCTCTCCACTAAGGGCTTTACATCCAGGAAAAAGGAGGCCATTGTCCCACTGTAGTCACCTCTCAATAGACCCAGTATAGTCTACAATGACCCATTATATATGTACCTCACAAGGCATCTGCAACAACTAGGAAGGCTGCAGACATACCTCACTAAAAGAATCACAGGCCTCAACCAGATGCCCTATGCTGACCACCTGAAAATCATCCAGCTATACTCTGTCACATATTGCATTCTCAGAGGTGATCTCTTCTTAACATACCATGCCATGTCAAACCCACAGCTGTTGGACATGCTACATTTAAATGATTCTAAACCCTCACAACCACATGCTCCAGGGATCCAAATATTGTCATCACAATGAACACTACATGCTGGAGGGATGTGTTCCTGACCCAAAGACTCCCCAGACTCTGAAATAGACTGCCCATACATGTCAAGCAGAGTGCCTCTTTGGTCCTCTTCAAAAGGAACCTGGACGATTGGATGGGAAATAGGAAATTGACCCCAGCAATCATGTCAGCTGCCCTGCCTAGACAGGGGTCTAGGAAAGTTAATATTGTGAGAAGACAGAGCAAAGGAATTGACATGTCTAGGCATGTATAGGCCCTAGGGCCGATAGCCTAGTACCAACCTATGAACCTATGAACTACAATTTCCATTGCGCATCCTTGGCAAGGTTGCTGATGTCATTCACTTTGAAATACACCTTTGGGGAAAGACTAGGCCAATAAGCTCTGTGGCGCATGCTCTAACAGTGTAATGCTGTCATGTGACTTCCTAGTTAGGTAGGAGCTCTAATCCCAGACATGTCAAGTGTAAAAGTTTGTGTGTGTTTGTTTGTGTGTGTAGGGAACAATGCTTTAGAAACCATTCACAGTCACTACAACTTCCATTGCCCTACTTTGGCAAGCCTGCTGATGTCATTTACATTGAAATACGCCTTTAGGGAAGGAGTAGCCCAGTAATCTCCATGGCACGTGCTATATCAGTGTAATGCTGCCATGTGATGTACTAGTTAGATAGGAGTTCTAATCCCAGACATGGCAAGTGTAAAGGTTTTTGTGTTTGTGTGTGTGTTTGTTTGTGTATGGATCAATGCTTTTGAGGCCATTCACAGTCACTATAACTTCCATTGCCCTACTTTGGCAAGCCTGCTGATGTCATTCACATTGAAATACACCTTTGGGGAAAAAGTAACACAGTAATATCCATGGCGCGTGCTATAACAGGGTAAAGCTGCCGTGTGATGTACTATTTAGCTAGGAGTTGTAATCCCAGACATGGCAAGTGTAAGGGTTTCTGTGTGTGTGTGTGTTTGTTTGTGTAGGGATCAATGCTTTTGAGTACATTTACTGTCACTACAACTTTGATTGCCCTACTTTGGCAAGCCAGCTAATGTCATTTACATTGAAATACACCTTTGGGGAAAAAGTAGCCCAGTAATCATGGCATGTGGTAAAACTGCATAATGTTGTAGTGTGATGTACCTAGTTAGGTAGGAGTTCTAATCCCAGACATGGCAACTGTGAGACTTGGTGTTTGTGTGTGTGTTTGTCATATGTATCCTGTGTGGAGGTAGCTGTGAGTGTGTAACAACATGGCTCATTGTGAAATGGGTTTTGCAAATTTCTTATATGGTGGGCCTGTTATCTGTCACAATGTCCACCTTACAAGGATAACAGATGTCAAACAGCATAGAGGCTGGGGTAGACAATCCATACCCCTACATGTGGCATTGTGACTTGGCGAATAATATAGACAACCCTTGTATTACTCAGAGAACACTCTCCACCCATGTCTCATACACAAACACAGTTGGTTAGGCAACAACCTCTATGTTGGTAGCTACCTCCATATTGCCCACAGATAGTAACCATGGTGTGATTGCAGTGGACTACAGAGGACATGGCACCCTGTCCCATCCCTGCAATAGGCAAATTATTGCATACAGTGCTCCTTCACTATGTTCCCCAATGGATGCCTGTAACAACTGTAGAGACAGCAAATGTAACCCACAAAGGACATACACATGCCTGTATGGACAGAGGCCACTGACACCAGGGAACACCTGTATCATGCTGTCAATGTAGGTGCATGGTCAACCTGGTGTCCATTGCCAGTTCTCACCACATGAGTTCAGGAATGGCACATCTGATGATAACAATCTGTCTACACAACATGCCCCAGACACCCCAGGTACACTTCCACATGTCACAGAACATGCATGTGGGATGTGTGCACATCCCAGACATCATCCATGTCATGGAATATAGAACACATACATGGCAAGCATTGCACAGCACTGGCCACCCACAATAGTAACCCAGATGACTGGATGGTAAATACAATACCTACCTGTGTGGGCCAATCTAGATGCTACACCCCTGAGCCACACTGCAGACCATTGTTATGTGGCCTAATGCCAAGGTATACCCTTTACCTAGTAGTAAATAAGGGGTGAACGGAATTGGCCTATTTTACTGACAGATCTTAAAATAAGCAGGGTGATAGAACTGTTCCCAAATTTAGTTTTAAGAATAGTAAAAATCTGAAACAATGCTTGTGTTATAAGCATAGTAAGCTATATGGGCAATTCATCTCAGAATGTAAGGGTACATATGCATGCAGGAATTGCAAAGCCTGCTACAATATTTGGCCAACCTGTATGGTTATACACCCTTTGAATTTGAAACCCACGGAGTTCTCCTTCTATGCAGACTGTTCTACTAAAAATATAGTATACATGGCTAAGTGCAACCTATGTGATTGTTTTTACATAGGTAAGACTAATCATATGCTTAAGGGGAGGGTGTTAGAGCACCTGAATGATATACGTAATAACAAAATGATTAATGCACTAGCCAAGCATGTGTTTGAAGTTGGGGTGAATCATAGTTTTAAATTTTTGATTTTACAAAAGGTAAATGACAGGTTAAGAGAAGGTGATTTATATAATGAGACAGAATATATTGAGTTGAGGTGGATTGTTGATTTTAAAACGTATGCTCCACCGGGTTTGAATAGTGCTGTCTCTTTAAAACCTCTTTTGAAAAAAAGAGGTCTGCCTCATTAATCAGAATCTGTTTTTATTGGATGTTTATAGTATTTAAACTTTTAGCATTTGTTTAGTTTTATTAAGGTCTGAAGAAGCGGGTAACCGTAAAAGCACTAACCTACTTTTGTTTTCATACATTTGTATATTAAAGTGTTCTTAATCTCAGCCTTTGACGCCTTATTTACTACTAAGGATTTAAATTTTTTGGGGTTTATCTGGTTCCACTACATTCTACTGGTTTTCATACCCTTTACCTAGCCTTGCAATCCTTCTGGCACAGTCAACCACTACACACCTGTGAAGCAATGCACCCATGCATGTCAGTACTGGCATACCTGTGTCTGTGTGTGTGTGGAGTATGATGATTTGGATGCCATTCACACTCATGACACCTCACATTGGCCGACTGAAGCATGACTTCTGATGTTGGACACCTTGACATACCCTTTTCCCATATATCATCCTGATAACCCCTGTGGTACATGCAACACCTGCATATTACTGTATTGTGGCAAACTAGCTAGTCAGGAAGTCTAATCCTGACCCTAACAACTGTGATAATGTGTTTGAGCCCTGAGAGAGTGTAGCTTTGTCAACCTTGACACCTGTTCATGTGGACAATATATCTCCTTCATCACTGTTGCTGATGTCACTCACCATCGAATATACCTTTGGACATCTCAACATGTATGTTCTGTGGCCCATGCAATAACTGCATAGACAGGTGATAGCAATACATAGTCAAGCAGTGGTTTGAAACCCTGTACTGGTAAGTGTGTGACACAAACATGCTTAGGTTTTACTCTCCCACCCCCTCCCTGTTTTACTTTGTCTCTATCTGTCTCTCTCACTCTTTCTCTGGTGGATGTGAAGAAGTACACCTACTTTGCTTACATAGCAGCTTGTTTTTTGTAAGTGATGCTCATAATCAGCTGATGGCCTCTGCACAAATTGCAGTCCCCCACTAGCTGATTGCATGTGGAACAGCTGTGGTAACATTTCCATAGCCAATTGCATGGAAACACACTCATATAACCAGGAACATCATGTGGGTGCTGGCCCTTTTCATTCACTGTGAGCAGGACTTCATGTCGGTGTTTGGCAAACAGCATCACAGATGGTAGTAGAATATACCTCTAACAACATATACTGTGGAGACATGCCAACAAACAGGAGGAAGATATTCTAGACATGATTACAGAATGTAAGTGTTGCTCTTCTGCATTTGGAGTAATGTTGCTTTAACAGGGTTTGTGTGGGTATGGCTGGTCTACATGATTTAATACCTGTCATGACAGTTTTATGTGTTTGAGGAAACTCCCACCTGTGGTGTTATCTGCAGGCTGGCCAGTGCTTGAAGTCTTATGTTTCTTGTGTTACTCACAGATCACCTATCTTAGAACTGCAGAAGCATAATCTGAGGGTATCACAACAGCATGCCAATATTGGCCCAGTGTTTGTGCCTCCAGCCACATGTCTGTCAACCTTTGTACATATATCATGCAGTAAGAGGTGCATATGTTCTGTATGCCATTATGTATTGACATCATACCTGATAGCAAGCCAGTCAGATATCAGACTGATAGACATGTTATGTATAGTAGGGGTTATACTTGAGGACATAACTTGGGCATTCTGTGGTTATGTGTACAGTAGTGAGGTTTGTGTACTTATGGTGATTGTCGACAGCATTTGTATTGCAAATATGTACCTTGGCCTGTGTACAGACTGTGGTAGATGTCATTGTTCTTGGTCCTGTTCTATCTGATGTCATGTGCTGCTCCAGTGTATGTTACCCTATTGGCTCACATGTTTCTAGGGCCAAACACACACACGTGTCCCATACCACAGACAGGCATTGGACCACACTGCATTGTGGCCCAGTATATGTAGGGTCAGTCTGTGAGTGGCACATATGAGGATGGTGTTGATCAGACAGTCCATATAGTGTAATATTAAGCTTGCTTTCCATATATGGCTATGGCTGTGTTCACATTGGTTGTGGGTATGCACTTTCACACAGGTGTCTGTTACTCTGTGCTGTGACATGCCTGTAGAGCTTGCTATATTTGAAGGTACATGTGTATTCCCCCATAAGAAATGTAGGCCAGTGTTGTGGCAGTCTGCCTGTAGTTTGCACAGTGCTTTGTTACATGCCTAGCAGCTTAGTGTAACTATCCAATGTGATGTTATGTCCAGATATTTGACAGATGTACTGCTGCTGGGCCACCATAACTGTTGTGTATTTCTGACAAAGCAGTGTGATGCTGTACAGATGTATGTCATTAACTAGTGGTTAGTATGTGGGCATGTGACATCTGCACCACCAGTTATTATGTGTCAGGACAGAGAGGAGTGTGTGAATGCATAAACTGTGTGGGCATATGTAGTCCAGTATTTATGTGATATACCCACTTTGGATATCCACATTTCGCCCCCACCCCCGGACAAGGAAACTACAGTGAAAAACTTTTCAAAAGCAAACTTCACGGCACTTAAGATCAAGGTGGAAAGTTTCAAAGCTCCCATGCTAAAGGATATCGTGGTCCAAGCTGTAAAATCCTTTACTAATGCATTTTATGGATACCTACAAGAATGCATGGATCATGCCATCCCAAGCAAAACCAAGACTCACTCCTCCAAGAAAATGAAACTAGTCTGTTGGACTCCTGCCATAAACAAGCTATACAATAGAAGGAGGAAACTAGTACAGAAAAGAGTACAATCCCAAGAAGGGAAGACATCCCTGATCAGTATCAGCAAGAAACTATGATCCCTCATAAAATCATCCAAGGCAAGCTTTGAAAGAAAAATTGCCAAGAACTCCAAAGATAACCACAAGGCATTCTTTAGCTATGTCAAGAATCTAAGTGGTAATGCTCAGATCTGCTTGGAATTAGTGCAGAATGGCACAAAATACACTGAACTGACCAATATCGCCAACATCCTGGCAGACAGGATCAGCGCAAACTTCACCCCCCTTCTCACCCCCAAAAGGGCCCATAACCATACCAGAAGAATATAGAGTCCCTGAAATCACAGACACTCAGGTTAAAACAGCCCTCTCCAAAGCCAAAAACACAGCATCGATGGGGCCGGATGGTGTCCCAGGCTGCATCCTACACAAGTTCAAACATGAACTAACCCCTTACCTAAACACACTGTTCAAACTCAGCCTCTCCACAGGCTATGTACCCACAGAGTTGTGCACAGCAACAGTTATTCTGCTCCACAAAGGTGGAGCCACAACACACCCCAGGAACTATCGCCCTATAAGCCTAACTAGCTTGATCTGCAAGGCTATGGAGCTCATTAACAGAGACATTGGAACTCAATAACAGAGAAATTGGGAACCTCCAAACACTGGAACCTACTCAGTTCGGCATTGTTAAGGGCAGATCATGCCTCCTGAACCTGGTGTACTTCTTTAAGACAGTTACCAAGGCTATAGACGAGGGAAAGGTGATATACACAGCCTACCTAGACCTCGCTAATGCCTTCGACACCATTCCCCATTCCAGTATAATAGGCAAGATCAAAAGCCTAAACATTAATCCCTACATCACAAGATAGGTTTCCAATTAGCTCATGGACAGAACCCAGATGGTGAGAGTTGCGAGAGCTGCTTCCGACTCTAAACCGGTTACAAGTGGCATTCTGCAGAGCTCAGTCCTAGGACCCCTCCTGTTCGGCATATACTTCTCAGAGGTACAGGAAAGCACAGGAGGACTATGGCTGACCAAGTTCACAGATGACTGCAAACTAGGGGCTATTATTGACTCTCCAGCTGACACAAAAATCCTCCAAAAGAGTCTCACTGAGACAGATACCTGGTGTCAAAATCATGGCCTCAAACTAAATGTCAAAAAGTGCATAGTCATTCCCTTTGGAAAAATCAAAGTACCCACAAACTACCACATAGGTGGTAGTCCCTAATTACAGAAGATGTAATAATGGATCCGGGGACCCAAGTAGATAGTACTATCACCTTTGATAATCACATTGCCAGAATGGTTAGAAAATCCTTCTACATGGCCCACCTAATCACAAAAGGGTTTGCATCCAGATTAATAGAGGTCATTATGCCCCTCTACTCATCACTCATCAGACCCATTATAGAGTACAATGCCCCATTTGGGATGTACCTTACAAGACACCTGCAACAGCTGGAAAAAACACAGAAGTACCTCACCAAGAGGATCACTGGCATCAAACAGATGCCCTATGCAGCTCAACTGAAGAAACTCCAGCTGTACTTGGTTGCATACCGCCTACTCAGAGGTGATCTCTATCTGAGATACAAGGCCATGTCCAACCCAGAATTGATGGACATGCTCCACCTAAAGAAAACCTAATCTCCTCGAGCCACATGATCTAGGAATCTAAACCTCACCACAACAATAAATAGGACATGCTGGCGGGATAGATTCCTGCCCCAGAGACTTCCCATGCTTTGGAACAAGATTTCAATCTACATTAGGCAGAGCTCCTCGCTAACACTCTTCAAAATAAACATTGATGGGTGCATGGAAAACAGAAAGTTTAACCCGGGGATCACTTCAGTGGCTCTGCTGGACAAAGGCACAGGGAACTAATCTAAAGGGGCAGCGAAAGCCAACACATTCTGGCTAGGCTTATAAATGCCTTCGGGCAGATAGCCTAGTACCTACCTATGAACCTATGAACCTATGAACATGGCTGTTAACATCCACATTGTCAGGCTTGGTCCACATGCCCCAGACTAAGGAGATCTGTGTATACCTGTGGACTGACCAGAGTGTGCCAGACTGTCCACATATATTGGTCATATTTCTGCTATAGTCCACAGGATCATTACTGTGATATCAGTGGTACTGTACTCTGATGACCTTAGGATGTCTGTCAGTAACTGATGGTGTACATGTCAATAGCAGATGTGAACTCCCATGCACAACATGTCTGTTAAGACAGCCCCTGTTACAGAACCAACAATCTACATATATACCTGCAATACATACATGACATCCCCTTGCACTAAATTGTGGAGACTATTGATGCTGAGGTATGACTTCACTCCATGTTCTGGACATATGGTAAACATATATGTATATAGATATAAATATATATATATATTTATATCTATATATATATATATATATATATATATATATATATATATATATATATATATATATATATATATATATATATATATATATATATATATATACACATATACATATCTACATACATATATGGATATATATACACACACATATACATATCTACATACATATATGGATATATATATATATATATATATATATATATATATATATATATATATATATATATACATATACACATATACACATTTCTATATGTCTACCCATATACAGATATATAGATATATATGCACATATAGGTATAGATATCTATATATATATATATATATATATATATATATATATATATATATATATATATATATATATATATATATATATATATATATATATATATATATATATATATATATATATATATATATATATATATATATATATATATATATATATATATATATATATATATATATATACACACACACATATATGTATATACAGAGAGAACTATATATGGCCATATATATGATGCACTATACAGATGTACATAAATACATATATATGAATATTTATGTGTATGTGCATGTAGACATACATTTACATATGTATATGTATATATCCATATCCTTGTCATGTGTAAACATTACTGTTGTGTATACCTTCCCAGATGTATCACACTGTATGTATCTGATGTGTGTATATTTGGATATAACAACATATGTGATGCAATAGTAATATCAGAAACAAGTACTACACAATTGTAGAAGTCACAGCAATTGTGCAATACTATTCAATATGTGCACTGACAGATATATTGGAAAAAAAAAACAACTGTCATCACAGCTGTCGTGGCATAGTGGTTAACCATTGTGACTATAGTGTACAGGATCCTTGGTTCCAGACCTGCAAGGGCTGTTTATTTTGTTGCTCGGCAGAACAAGGGCTGTTGGATGCAGAGTGGTTAAGGCAGTTTTGAGCAGCTTTAACTGTGTTTGCATGGGTTTGCATGAAGCTAAGTTGTGCTAACGTATGGTTAAACGTACAGGCGCTTACACCATGTAGGGTTTGCTTACCAGTGCGCAAATGTGCTTAGTTGTCATATTGTACCAATGCTGACACCTGCTAAGCATGGCTCAGCCATGGTGACTAGTGCCCACATCCCAGTCTGATAACATAGCAGGGTAATGAAATCTGTAATAGGTGTATGTAATGCCATGTGCATAGCATGCATCTATGTGCTGTCATTACAGTAGCAAGGGGTGTGAGTCTCCTGTCTGGGACACTTGAGTATATATTGCTTGTACAGAACTCTTATCCATGTGAATGTGTTACATACAAGGGTAGTATCTCAGGTTATATGCAGTTACACTGGCATTTACTGTATCATTACATTACTACTGTTGACAGTGCTATCTCAAGCAAGATTAGATTGCTAATTGTACTACTGGAAACAAACACCACTGCATGCATAGATGGACTCTGAGTCCTCACTGTCATGTTCCTGGTGTGTGAGCTGTGTCACATTATATATTTCTTACTGGGTAATTATCTGACATGTAGAAAATAACCGTAGACTACTGTCTGTATAGCACATGTCAGTGAGGGCTGCCATCATGTAGTAATGGCATACCTATTGGTGTCAGATGTCTATCTGTCAACACATTCATCCTACTGCATAGCTAGTTGGTGAGCTGATGTCTGTCAGTACCTGTACAGATGTGCAGATGTCAGGTATCCATTTTGGATACGCACAGGCAATCTATGCTTGACTGACACTGACATGTCTGCCCAACTGTGTTATAAATGGCAAAGATAGGACTCAACACCCTGTATGCACCACATGCCACAGATACCTCAACTACACTACCACAGTCAACAGAACATGCTAGGGTACAGATCTCCAAGACAGACACTAACCATGTTATGTAATACATGTTGCATACATGTCAACTGGAGAACCTCACCGGCCCTCTGCAGGAGGCAAACAGAGGATTGGCTGATGCATATCACTCTCACCCTGAGGGTCACCACAGTGGTATCTGTAGATAAATGGCATGCTGGCACATGGCAGGTGGCATGATACCACTGTACACACATCCCCATCTCTCCATGGACAGTAGCCAGGTACACACCTATGAACACGTGCAGTGTTTGTGTTAGTAGACCTGTAGTTGGGAATACCCTGAGGCCCTTCACACCCAACACACCACCCAGTGCCATAGTTAGATGTGGCTGCTGCTGTACCAGACATTACATGTACCTTGTTACGCTCCTCTCCCTAAGGGCTACCTGGGCCTTGCAGTACCAGCACAACACTGTTGTACAAATGGGTTGATAGGCATGGGATACCCACTGATTTCTGACAAGTGTGTGTATGTGTATGTGTGCATGTGTGTATATATGTGGGGTACAACATATTGAGGCCACATACTCCTATTACAATATGCATTGCCCCACGTTATTAGGAATAGTGATGTTGCTGCCCATAGGAGAGGCATGGCAATGCATCACCCTACTATACCTGTGGCATGTGCATTAGATGCATATCGCTGTGGGATGGACAAGGGGCTGTATTGCAGTCCTGGTCAAAGTGTGATGGTGGGTATGTCAGAGTGTCATCATGGGTTCCAGTGCATACAAAATCCACAGTGGGGTGTGGGTGCTTGGTATACTGTCATTACACCATGGAACCCCCGGTACATGTCCCATGTGCCACTGTATGGTGACTACTGTCACCATCAAGCATACAGGTACCTGATAACACTATCTATCCCAGTTATGCATGTGCTGTGTGCAACCTACTTGTAACAGATTGGACACAATGACAAGGTAGTTAGCAGTGCTAGGCCCAGGTCTCTGGGATGTGTGTCTGACTGTTATGTGTCTGTCAATGTGTGTATGTTGGTATGTCACACTATGTATTGTCATTATACAACCATTACATCCCCCATTACCATATTGTACATGGCTGAGAATGTTCTGCATGCAACATGTAACCTTGAACACACCTCATCCTATAAGCTGTGTGGTGTGTGCAATTAAAGCCACACACATCAGTAGCACTAAATACCTAGGTAGGGGTCTAATCCCAGTGTTGCCGAGTAAGAGTGTGCCTGTATGTGGAGGGATCTACTTCAGGTTGCAGAATATACATGTCCCAGGGGATGATCTGTCCAAGAACTGCATGGCATATGCTAACATGTCACAGGTATCATCCTGTGGACATAAATTCCATCACAACTACTGTTATCTGTGTAAATGGCCTCTTCCCCACTGTAGAGGTGTACAGCGATACTGAGGTTGGTATATATATAGCTGGGTGTGTCTGTTATGGACACAGCCAACATCATTGCAGTTACTGTTGAGTGCATCCCCCCATGTAGCTAGCCATAATACTGTACAGTTCATGTTAGCATGTTAGGTATGTGTCTATCACATTATCTGAGGTTCTACCGCACCTCTCACCCTCCAAAGGGTAGGGGTGTACCACCCACACCAGCTCACTTATGTTTGCCATGTTGAGGATTGCACTACATTGGGAAAGGGGATATGTACCCTGCCAGTACCATCAGTGATGACATTAAACTAGCAGAGTGCTTATTCCACAATGTGTTGTTCTGCGTGGTCTGGCTTGGTGGAATTACATAGGCTACAATGGGTTCCTTGCAAAGGTACATACATCTATGTGTACAGAATTCTCTGTGTTGTGCATCAACACCTAAGCCTCTGTGTGTGTTATACATCAACATGTGGTTGTTACCACCCAGTACAACTAAAATTGTCCACTGTAGAAGGGCTGCTAACAGCAGCCACCATGAACTCACCTGTATACACCACCCTCAGACCTATAGGCCATGTGGCACAGGCAGTAACTGTTATACAGACATGTGTTCACCTCTACCCAGGATATGGCACAGCCAAGGTGTCACCACAGTGCCATACCCCTTGTGAGATATGACAGCAGACCATCCTCCTGCTGACACATGGGCACCTACAACACAAATGGATAACATTATCGAGACCACAATCACTCAGTGTTACTAACAGCTATAATGCATCATGGCTGGACAGCTACACTACCTGACATGTATGCATTAAACATTACTGCTGGCAATATGTTACATTGGTACATTGTAGTACAGTCACTGTGTACATCAGAACCATATTAGCCTGTCCCTGCATCATTGTTATGGATTACAGGGATGTGGCACAGGTATCATATGCACAGGGTGTGTTTTTGGTTTGCCAGAGACCTAGGCTGGGCCATACATTTCACACCATGTGTGTGAGTGAGGGGTTTTAATTACTGATATGGCCATGGTGATGTGGTGTGTGTAGGTATGGGGTTGCCTTAGGTGTGTTTGTACTGTGTGTGAGTATGCATGCACACAGTTCTGCCATGTGGCTGCCCTCTACAGGTGTTTGTTGGACAGCTGCAGACCATACCTGGCAGGGTGTACAGTTCACCGCCTCTGGCCATGGTCACACAAACTGTGCCTACCAGGGGTTCCACGGGCACATCCAGGTACAAGCCTCGATATGCTGCTCTCCCTTGATGATGACAAATGTCTGCTGGAACCAGGCCCTCCCGTGACTGGCCAGGGCCACATGCATGTGGCCTGCTGTGGTGTGGTGTGGACAGCAACCCCCCCCCTGCAGTGCTGGGGCTGGTACTGCCACTACAGAAGTGACTTGGTGTCCTTGCACATCCACATCGACCCCCAGATGTTGGTGTTGCTGGTCTACATCCACATGGCCATCACACCACTCCCACCACATGCTCTAGCATGGACAATCCAGGGTCGAGGAGGCCCACCATCCCACCCCACCGTCTATCCATGATCTCTGTATAATAATGGAGGGCACCTGCAAGATCACGGATGGTGTCACTTAGAGCTGAAAAAGCAGCCCACCGCAGCCTCAGACCCTGTCTGGTGTACCATTCCATGCACTTCCATGACAGCCTGAAACATGTGTCTGGTGGTACCAGATGAGGCACTTCTGCCAGGGGTGCGATGACAATCAGCCCTCCCATGAGCAGCCCTGTACATATGCCTATGTGTTACATTACTGGACATCTGGCAATGGCTGCTGTGTCCAGACAAAGCAGCCATAGATACCACATTGTCCTGTGCACTACCACCAACTACCAACTGTCTCTCTGTTATGGTCACTGGTGATTGGGTATCTATAGGCACTGTGACTGTGTGCGGGGATGGGATGGATAACAGGCGGATGTCAAACAATGGCGCAGTTTCGGCCTCTGACAACCCTGCCTGTGCCTCAACACACCTATCATCATTTTCAGTGTCTGTATGGACAGCAATATCAGATTGCAAGAAGGAGGGACCCTGGCCCACCTCGACACCTGTAAGGGGAAAACAAGAAATGCACTTTAAGACCTGTATGTCATTGCTTAACAGTACACACACACACACACACACACACACACACACACACACACACACACACACACACACACACACACACACACACACACACACACACACACACACACACACCCTGACATTCCACCATAATACTTACCCATCCCTGAGTTTACAGACTGTATCATATTCTCTTAAGTTCCCCATCCTGCATCACACTTGGAAACTTACACTCATTAATACCAATCATTAACGTATCATTCTTCTAATTCCTAGACAATGACCACAAAACATGAGCTGTTACTCCATTACCTCTTTGACTTGATTGGAGTCAGTTTTACAAGGACTCACTACTGTATCCAGTGTTCACCCTGGGTTTGTCCAGACATCGTGAGCATGGTTCCCATATGTTAGGGACTACTATAGTCACTCAATAATGAAATGCATTGGGGTGTCATACGTAATGATTGCTCAATAGATGCAAGATCTGTTGCTCTATTAACTTACTATCTGGACAGCAGTAATATTTGGATACACTCACTGGTGTCTAGTAATTCCCCAATGCATCTGTTGTGCTGCATATGTGGGTATTCTTTCACCTTTCTGCTGATTGCAGTTTTACCAGTATACCTGGTGTCTAGTTTTCCTCCCAATGCATTTTCCATGCTACAGACCTTATTATACTATCAGCTGTCTTGAGATTACATGTCAGACAAGTATTCCTGGTGTCTCATGTTTCAGTGCATGTCCATGTACTGCACGATTCCAAAGGGAAGTTGAGACATAAGAAAAAAACCCACAATCACACATGTGCATAGATGGACACACACAAACACACACACACACATACACACACACACATCCTACATGCATCAACCCCCCTCCACTCCACCAGATTGCACTTACAGAAAAAATAACCCCCCACTCCCCACACACACTTACAGGTGAGGTTGCACGAAGATATTACACACAGACCTCCCATTACCCATCTGTTAACATGCATAACATATGGTACTCAACAGCACCCAGTGCAGCTATAGTCAATCCATGTTAGCAACAGTATACATGTGTGTGATGCATGGGCTGTGTTAGTAGGTGATGCCCCTTCCCCTGGAAAACACTGCACCTATGCACACAGTATTGCTGTGCACCTGTTCATCACCCTGCCATGTGCTGTGCACCATACCTCACAGGTGAACACATCATTGCTGAATGTGTATTACTGTGTCAATTATGTCTGCTCTGCTGCTCACAGCCCCTATGTGTTTGTCCGACACATACCTGGAATGATATGTGGACAGGTTCAAATGAACCACAAAGATACGAAGTTCCTCCAAAGGTTTATTAACAACAAGGCACAGACAAATAACCAACACTGACCTAGGTTTCGTCCTGTGGACTTCCTCAGAGTGTTGGTAACCATGACATTTATACTAATCGTCCATGATTTAATTAATTGAATAATTGCACCAAGCTGTTACACTGCTTGTTTTTTTAAAAAACAGCAAAAGATGACGTATTTTTACTTTCTGCATGTAACACTCATACATACAACATTTAACACAAATTTTAACCTGTTTAAAATGTATAGATATTGTGTTTATATATTTATACATATATGTGTAAGTAATATAAAATGTTTAAAATACATATTACAACTACATGATTAACTATAAGACTGTTAAAAACCCCTTATTAATTAATATGTTAAAACTATCCACACACTACATATTTATTACTTGAATCAACTATAATGCTCAGGTGTAAACCAACCACTATATGTTATGTAAATAGTTGGCTGCAAATATTATCCCAATATATTTAGCAGCCTGAGATATGGTTTAATAGTTATGAATTCATTAAACCCTGGAACAAAATGTGCATTTAATATCATCTGCCACTTGAGCTCACAAACATCCAGATGGTACTCAGTTAACCTACCCTGTGGGTCTTGAACTAACTGTTCTAATATACAAAAAGAAAATGTATGATCTTTATATTCTATAATATGTCGTGCTAGAGCATTAGTGGGTTTTAGATGTTGAATGTCCAAGACATGTTCTTTAATTCTATCCCTAAATTTTCTACATGTCTTGCCCACATAGAATGCCATACAATTTCCACATTTAGCTAAATAAACCACGTTAGTTGAGTGACAGTTGAACCTACCCCTGATCTTAATATATGTATTGTTAACTGTGATTTTACTTCCTGTTTTCATAACATAAGGACATGTAATACACCTCCCACACTTACTATTGCCTCTATTACTGTTGGCATAAGTGTCCAAGTGTATATTGCCTCTCTCAAAAATTTGTTTCAAGGCTCTGTCCTTGCGAAAAATAAACTTAGGTTTACATGGTGTATACCCTTGAAAATCTTTTAACCTACTGAATGATTTCCAATATATACTTGTTATTTTTGTTGTAACTTAAGCTTACATCTAAATAATTAATTTCCTCCTTACTGACTTCATAGGTAAATTTTAGAAACCATACTGTTTGATTAATATAAACAATAAATCTCTCAAGGATATTTCTCTCTCCCTGCCATATAATAAAAATGTCATCCAAAAAACGGGTGTATAATCTGATGTATGACTTAAATTCACTTTTAAAGACAGAATTGTTCTCCCAATATGCCATGATATAATTAGCATATATGGGGGCACAAGCTGCCCCCATCGCCACACCAGTTTTGTGACGAAACCTATAGCCCTCAAAAAATATAAAATTATTTTTTAACACTAAATCCATTAACCTTATATTAATCAAACAGTATGGTTTCCAAAATTTACCTATGAAGTCAGTAAGGAGGAAATTAATTATTTAGATGTAAGCTTAAGTTACAACAAAAATAACAAGTATATATCATCAAAAATTTTTAGGAAATCCACATTTTCAAACTCGTATTTGCATTACGACAGCTGGCACCCGGAGCATCAGAAAAAATCGATTGTCAAGGGACAATTTAACAGGGCAGCACGTATGGTTAGTGATGATGTTGAGTTTGTAAGGGAAGTTGATTTTATGACAGAATTATTTACTAATAGGGGTTATCCTATATCTCTATGTGAGGACTTAAAGAATGAAATACAGGCAAAAAGGAGAAATGGACAGATACAGTCTATACTCAAAAGTTCTTACCCAGTTTGTATCAATAATGTTAATAATCAATTGAAGTATGACTTAAGGGATGATTGTATATTATTTGTGGTCACGTTTAATGCGGATACAGATATTATCATTGATATAGTTGAAAAATATTGGAAATCATTCAGTAGGTTAAAAGATTTTCAAGGGTATACACCATATAAACCTAAGTTTATTTTTCGCAAGGACAGAGCCTTGAAACAAATTTTTGAGAGAGGCAATATACACTTGGACACTTATGCCAACAGTAATAGAGGCAATAGTAAGTGTGGGAGGTGTATTACATGTCCTTATGTTATGAAAACAGGAAGTAAAATCACAGTTAACAATACATGTATTAAGATCAGGGGTAGGTTCAACTGTCACTCAACTAACGTGGTTTATTTAGCTAAATGTGGAAATTGTATGGCATTCTATGTGGGCAAGACATGTAGAAAATTTAGGGATAGAATTAAAGAACATGTCTTGGACATTCAACATCTAAACCCACTAATGCTCTAGCACGACATATTATAGAATATAAAGATCATAAATTTTCTTTTTGTATATTAGAACAGTTAGTTCAAGACCCACAGGGTAGGTTAACTGAGTACCATCTGGATGTTTGTGAGCTCAAGTGGCAGATGATATTAAATGCACATTTTGTTCCAGGGCTTAATGAATTCATAACTATTAAACCATATCTCAGGCTGCTAAATATATTGGGATAATATTTGCAGCCAACTATTTACATAACATATAGTGGTTGGTTTACACCTGAGCATTATAGTTGATTCAAGTAATAAATATGTAGTGTGTGGATAGTTTTAACATATTAATTAATATAAGGGGTTTTTAACAGTCTTATAGTTAATCATGTAGTTGTAATATGTATTTTAAACATTTTATATTACTTACACATATATGTATAAATATATAAACACAATATATATACATTTTAAACAGGTTAAAATTTGTGTTAAATGTTGTATGTATGAGTGTTACATGCAGAAAGTAAAAATACGTCATCTTTTGCTGTTTTTTAAAAAAACAAGCAGTGTAACAGCTTGGTGCAATTATTCAATTAATTAAATCATGGACGATTAGTATAAATGTCATGGTTACCAACACTCTGAGGAAGTCCACAGGACGAAACCTAGGTCAATGTTGGTTATTTTTCTGTGCCTTGTTGTTAATAAACCTTTGGAGGAACTTTGTATCTTCGTGGTTCATTTGAATTCGTTGGATTGGTTATTTGGTTTGTTTCGTGCATCACTTCCATGGAGGACGATGATTCACCCACTAACATCAAAGTGTTATTACAGCAAGTGCATCAGCAGCTTCGCGAGCACACTGTGCTAATTCAAGGACTCTCTAACAAAATCAATTCCATCAATGGTACGTGTTCTAATTCTAGTTTGGGGTTGCCTCTTACACAACCCACACCAGTGTTGGTGATGACTGAACATACCGAAGTGTCGGATACCAACAGTAATGACTTTGTTCCTAGAGTACCATTTGAACTTTCTAATTCCACCAGTTCCATCGTGGCTAATAACAGGAGGAGATGGATGACAAGTACTTTTAATTTTGGCAATGTTAACAGTTTGCCACAGGTGGGGACACGAGCTCCAAACAAACCATTGACTGAGTTAATGAGAGAATTTGAGATGAAACTATTTAAATTAAAGAGATTACAATTAGAAAATGGTTATTTGGAGCGTAATATCCAATTACAGCTTGTTCCAAAAGGGTTACGGGTCTGGCGGTACCCGAATGGCTGTGAAAACGATGTAGAAATGATTAAAGAACTTCATGCCATTTTTGATACCACGGGGGTACAAATCATGGAAGTTATGGTCAAATATAATAACCTCCGTATAGAGGGACTGATAAAATTGCTTGATGAAATCCACGAGAAAATTATGCATGATCTATTATTTGATCAATATTTCACCAACTATGTCAATGTGGTATAAGACATAGATAAGAACTGTGATATTTTGTACAATAAAAAGTCTGAGAAATTGCAGCGTGATATAGCAGCATACCGAAATGGCAAAGTGTATCCATTAGCAACTAAATTCACCACTCGTAACAACATGACAGAGGAAACAACCAATCAGGATGAAGAAGTAGATGATGGGGCGGTGACGGAAACAGCAGCAGGTTCTTATAGTGCCGCCGTAAGGGGTGCAGACCCTTTAGAAGAAGCCCCAAGGAGGTCAGAGAGGATCAGGCAGCAAGGTTCTTTTCAAGGAAACGACAGATTTCGATCGGGTCCACCACCGAGGAGGGACTATCGCTGGAAAAATCAGGAAGGAGAGTGGCAGCAAACCAGAAGAAGGTAAACAAAAGAATTTTTTGGATACACGATTCGGCCGTGTGCGACGAAGACTGTTACATTTGTTTGAACAGTGGTGTTAAAATGCAGATAGGGCAGGCATTTTCGAGTTGCTCTATCACGCCTATCAGACTTGATTCAGATGTTTCAAATATTGAACTCAGTGTGTTCAAGGACGTTAAAAATAACAATTTAAATGAAGTTAGTTTGTATACTGGAACCATTTGCGACAATATTTTAATGGAAAGTGTATGTATGTATGATTCCTTAACGAAAGATCATGATAGCACCAACGTAACAGAAGCGGTGAACACATTTAGTGGAGTGTGTCATGATATGTTAAGTAATGCAGCTACACTTGAGGCAAATATTAATAGCTGTAGTAAACAGGAAGTAGTATGCAACCTGGAAGACGAGGGTATATTGGATGAAGTGCATTTGGATAATGATGATAATATCATAATGCAGATGAGTATATACAATGTTATGGGGGGGAATAATGAAGTACATTTGGACCCAGTTAGTACAAGTACAATCAACAGTGAGGGGCAAAATGTAGACAACGATACAAATATTGTAATTATGGAAGGTGGTACCCCCACCTCATTTGTTAATGAAGATAATGATATAACACAGATAAATCAACAAAATGATGAGCCCAACCCTTTTTATGGGGAAAATAAGAAAGAATGTACTACCCCTATATCGAATCCTACAATAGTGTCTAATATTGCAAAAGACTTTAAGTTGTTCAACTATTCTAGCACAGAATTTAACACACACCATGCTGACATTTTATCCAAAGGGTTCAATTTTGTACCCTGTAGAAGAGGCAATGTTGTTGATACACTTAGGGATTTGAAGCTATTTACACGTAAATTAAATTTATTGGCCTACTTTGGATACAAAAAGAATGAAGAGCATGTAGTGAAAACTATTGATTTACATAAACCTAGCTATTTCAACCCACCTTACAACAACATGGTACATATTTTTGAAAATTTGTGTGAACAAGACATCAGACAACTATACAAGGATAAAAATGTAGTATGTCAGAGTAATTTAAAACAGGAACATATAGATAGTATTCAGTATATATGTGGTAACAAAAATATACGTGTAATGAAGCCCGATAAGGGTAATGGAGCTGTAATAATGGATAAAGTGGATTATGATAATGAAATGCTAACTATGTTGTCGGACGACAACTATGAGGAAGTTAGTATCAATGAGGTTAACATAGCTTACAAAGATATTGATTTATCTCTTGAGGACATGTTATACCAAGGGCAGATCAACGAAGAAGAATTTTTCTATATGACAAATAAACACCCTGTGGTCAGTGGGATCTTTGGCATTCCAAAGATCCACAAAGGTATCAACAATGTCCGTTTTAGACCGATTGTAGATGGAAAGAGGAGCAAAGTGTCGTTTATAAGTCAGTATTTGGATTCAAAACTAAAAAATGGTTTAAACAGTTTTCCTTATATAACTAAAGATTCTTGGCATTTTTTGGATAAGATCAGGAATGTAGAAGCGCATGGTGACATCATGTTCTTGACAATTGATGTGGTTAACCTATTTAGTGTTATACCACACGACATCGGTCTAGAATGGATGGAAGAGCAGTTAATAGCCACTGGGTTATATGAGCAAGATCATATAAATCTCTATGTAAGGTTAATGGATTTAGTGTTAAAAAATAATTTTATATTTTTTGAGGGCTATAGGTTTCGTCAAAAAACTGGTGTGGCGATGGGGGCAGCTTGTGCCCCCATATATGCCAATTATATCATGGCATATTGGGAGAACAATTTTGTCTTTAAAAGTGAATTTAAGTCATACATCAGATTATACACCCGTTTTTTGGATGACATTTTTATTATATGGCAGGGAGAGAGAAATATCCTTGAGAGATTTATTGTTTATATTAATCAAACAGTATGGTTTCTAAAATTTACCTATGAAGTCAGTAAGGAGGAAATTAATTATTTAGATGTAAGCTTAAGTTACAACAAAAATAACAGGTAAATATCATCAAAAATTTTTAAGAAATCCACATTTTCAAACTTGTATTTGCATTACGACAGCTGGCACCCGGAGCATCAGAAAAAATCGATTGTCAAGGGACAATTTATCAGGGCAGCACGTATGGTTAGTGATGATGTTGAGTTTGTAAGGGAAGTTGATTTTATGACAGAATTATTTACTAATAGGGGTTATCCTATATCTCTATGTGAGGACTTAAAGAATGAAATACAGGCAAAAAGGAGAAATGGACAGATACAGTCTATACTCAAAAGTTCTTACCCAGTTGTATCAATAATGTTAATAATCAATTGAAGTATGACTTAAGGGATGATTGTATATTATTTGTGGTCACGTTTAATGTGGATACAGATATTATCATTGATATAGTTGAAAAATATTGGAAATCATTCAGTAGGTTAAAAGATTTTCAAGGGTATACACCATATAAACCTAAGTTTATTTTTCGCAAGGACAGAGCCTTGAAACAAATTTTTGAGAGAGGCAATATACACTTGGACACTTATGCCAACAGTAATAGAGGCAATAGTAAGTGTGGGAGGTGTATTACATGTCCTTATGTTATGAAAACAGGAAGTAAAATCACAGTTAACAATACATGTATTAAGATCAGGGGTAGGTTCAACTGTCACTCAACTAACGTGGTTTATTTAGCTAAATGTGGAAATTGTATGGCATTCTATGTGGGCAAGACATGTAGAAAATTTAGGGATAGAATTAAAGAACATGTTTTGGACATTCAACATCTAAAACCCACTAATGCTCTAGCACGACATATTATAGAATATAAAGATCATAAATTTTCTTTTTGTATATTAGAACAGTTAGTTCAAGACCCACAGGGTAGGTTAACTGAGTACCATCTGGATGTTTGTGAGCTCAAGTGGCAGATGATATTAAATGCACATTTTGTTCCAGGGCTTAATGAATTCATAACTATTAAACCATATCTCAGGCTGCTAAATATATTGGGATAATATTTGCAGCCAACTATTTACATAACATATAGTGGTTGGTTTACACCTGAGCATTATAGTTGATTCAAGTAATAAATATGTAGTGTGGATAGTTTTAACATATTAATTAATATAAGGGGTTTTTAACAGTCTTATAGTTAATCATGTAGTTGTAATATGTATTTTAAACATTTTATATTACTTACACATATATGTATAAATATATAAACACAATATATATACATTTTAAACAGGTTAAAATGTGTGTTAAATGTTGTATGTATGAGTGTTACATGCAGAAAGTAAAAATACGTCATCTTTTGCTGTTTTTTAAAAAAACAAGCAGTGTAACAGCTTGGTGCAATTATTCAATTAATTAAATCATGGATGATTAGTATAAATGTCATGGTTACCAACACTCTGAGGAAGTCCACAGGACGAAACCTAGGTCAGTGTTGGTTATTTGTCTGTGCCTTGTTGTTAATAAACCTTTGGAGGAACTTCATATCTTCGTGGTTCATTTGAATTCGATGGATTGGTTATATGTGGACAGGTGTCATTTGTGAATGCCTGATGTCTAATTTACAGATGTCATCATCAGCAGTGCATGTATGACCAATATGTTACAATTACACTGACAACCGTCTAACCTCACCATGGCTAAGGGGAGTGTACACACCCTTATTGATATGACATCCTCTTCCTTGATGTGCCATGGGACCACATTACTGCATATGTTAACATTACATGAGCCTATATGATATATGTCCTGTACAATCAAATGCAGTGTCAAACAAATGTCTTAGTTGTTCTGATACTGATTGAGATGCATACAATTCGTGGATGCATATGTGTTCACGCCCTTATCGTGATGATTTGTTACACCTGCTGTTATGTGTACTACAGCTGTCACCATTCCTGGCAGGGGTACACTAGCATGGGCCATCTGCATTTGCCAGTATATGGACAGTCTGCCCTACACAAGTCCTCCAACTCTGCATGATTGCAAGGACAACTCATGTGCACATCCCTTGGCGTTCACACACTGCCATCACTATTGCTGTGGAGTCAGGGTTATGTCTGCCACAGTTCCTGACCATGACTCTGTGCAGATACAGCCATTTGTAGCATCCTTTGGTTCACTGCTGCAGTGCACTGTTGTGTCATGATGACACCTCCTACCACCTTTAGCCTTTTTGGAGATGCTTGACAACTATGGCCTACACATGTGTGCCAGTTTGCAGTGTCCCAAACACTGAACACCACATGTAACAGCCTAGTCCCAGCTAATGAATGGTAAACATACAGGTGTACACTGGCACCGGCAATGTACAGATGGGGATGGTGGGCCTGAGATGGGGTGAGGTGTTGATTGTGCAGCACATGTATCATACATGATACTGTCTGTAGGTTTCCAATGAGGTCTTGGTACTTCAGTACACATTGCAATGAATGCCTTTTGAGGACCACTTTTGTTATGCATACGCTACCAGTAGAGAGGCCTGGCTGATGTTTCCTGTGGTACAACTGTTACATCCGATTACCCTAACCCATGGGCCACATGTTTGCAGAGTCCAGGCAATTGCTGACATGGGTACTGCACAACTAGTACTTGCTAGACATTCCTGCAACCCCCTCAGTGTTGTGGCACATTACTATGCAGCCTGCATGACTGGTTTGCTATATGTGACATCATCTGTCTTGGATGGCCATCTGTTTATTTAGTACATTATTCCTGTCTTATACATCCTTGCCACATACATGACTGCGCCATTTCCATGGTATATGCAATGGTGAGGTATGGCTACATGTCCAACTCCTGGGTGCTACCTGCTGGGTATGAAGCCCATGCCATGACATGTAAGATGTGTGCAAGCCACGGCTGCCTCTGTTGCAGGTGAGTGGGCACATTTGATGGCCAAATGTCTTGGACAGCAGACCAATTTTTGGTGTGACACTGGGGACATCTACTTGCTGGGAGAGGCATTTCCATGACAACATGACAAATGCATGCAGTTAGTACCTCAACAGCTACTTCCACTATATTTTATCTGGAGAGTGTGCACACATATGCTTCCAGTGTTTGTGACGGTTTGTATTCCCCATATTTGATGTCCTAACATACGATTCCATATTACAAAGTCATTGCTCATGTTAGGACCACATTGCAGGTTGTAAGGGTTGTGGACCGCAGTATTCTGATATGCCGTGTTGTACAGCTGTAACAGTTGCCATTGTAATACTGGTATATACACTGTTGTAGCACTGTATAAGGGTGATGTTTCACACATGTCCCTACTGTAGGCCATTTGTCCTACTATTATGTTCATCTCTGTGCACACATTTTGCAGTGACAGGATGTTAGTTATGTTGCAGGCATCTGACATACCCTGCAGATACAACATTATGGTGACCACTGTGACACAGTGCAGTTAATAGCAACAATATATGAACATGTACAACATGCATTATGGGTAGGTGTGTTAAATGTGCGCATGGAATATGCTATAGCCATTACATGACCGCTGTATTGGTAAACCTGAACAAACACCATACTCACCAGCTACAGGCTGCTGCCTTGGAGGTATACCAGAGGGACCTACATAACTGTGTGAGAGATGTGATGTCAGTAGCCACAGATGTGGCATTAGAACAGGGTGGGTGCACCATTACAGTACATCAACAGTACAAGCCCACAATACTACAGCTTATGCACATCTGTTTAAGACTACTATGCAGCAACAGACGATATATATGTTATTTAAAATATGCATGATCTAACTGTACAGATGCAGATGGATATGCAACAGTTGTCTACTGATGTGCCCTGTTGCCTTACCTGCATGCTCCTCTGCTATTGTTTGGGTAGCACCCTCCTCCACTATACTCTCCTTCAGGTGTTGCGTGTGCAGGTGGGCAGGTGCCCTGAGGCTGGCAAGGAGCTCCTCAACATGTGTTAGGGGGGGATGGATGGCATGAACCCCCCCCCCATTGTGAGCTGATCCCTCCTGACTGCAGCAGCATGCCGATGGGCACCCTTTCATGGGACATCTTGCCTGAAAGACATAAAGATGGAAACAGGTCTGAGGATGTCATACAGCATGGTTATCATAGTTTTTAATACAAATCTCTGTCTCTCCCCACCATATCTACAACAACAATCTGATTACACAACTCCTTGATCTCTATCTCTTAAAACCCTGCTGCCTTGTGGTTTTGGCATCTTTCCAGGCTTGTTAGTTGTTGCTGAAGCACCTACCAAGGGGAAAAAATGCTGAGAGGAGAAAGGAGCCACTTTTGAGATTTTAAGTATTTTCTTCTGCTTTTTTGTTAAGATTTATTGCTTTTCCGCCTACTTTTCGACATTTTCCAGCTGGCTAAAGTTTATATCTGTATTATAAACAGTATTTAGCACACATCTAGAGCCTGTGTACTGCATTTCATGTGTTGCACTTAATTTAAAATCATTTTTTTCTCTTAAAACTGCATTTTACCTGACTTTGACCTAGCACTCAAGTGTGGGGTCATTTATTGCACTGTTGTGATTATTTTGCTACTTGTGTATCTCTGCTACCTTTAAACTAAAACAAAAAAGAAAAAAAAAAAAAATCTTGCTTTTTTCCCACTTTCTGAAATTTAAGAAAGTTCAGTTACAGATTTGCTGTTCTG
The DNA here is from genome assembly GCF_019279795.1 of Protopterus annectens. Lineage (NCBI taxonomy): Eukaryota > Metazoa > Chordata > Ceratodontiformes > Protopteridae > Protopterus > Protopterus annectens. Next base: position 1,193,685,809 of record NC_056726.1, read on the forward strand.
AACTGTTTGTAAGTTTCTTGGAGGCCAGTGCTTGCTTGGACTAAAGGGAAGTCTCTGTGTCCACCAGTGGCAGTGGTTAACACTGAACAGCCTGCCTGCCTGTCCCTGTAGGAGTGGTTACTGCCTGGAAGCTGTAGTTTTATTGGACATTTTGGGTCAATTCTAAACTCCTTGATCTCTATCTCTTAAAACCCTGCTGCCTCATGGTTGTGGCATCTTTCCAGGCTTGTTAGTTGTTGCTAAAGCACCTACCAAGGGGAAAAAACGCTGAGAGGAGAAAGGAGCCACTTTTGAGATTTTAAGTATTTTCTTCTGCTTTTTTGTTAAGATTTACTGCTTTGCCGCCTACTTTTCGGCATTTTCCAGCTTGCTAAAGTTTATATCTGTATTAGAAACAGTATTTAGAACACATCTAGAGCCTGTTTACTGCATTTCCTGTGTTGCACTTAATTTAAAATCTTTTTTTTCTTTTAAAACTGCATTTTACCTGACTTTGGCCTAGCACCCAAGTGTGGGGTCATTTATTACACTGTTGTGATTATTTTGCTACTTGTGTATCTCTGCTACCTTTAAACTAAAACAAAAAAGAAAAAAAAAAACATCTTGCTTTTTTCCCCACTTTCTGAAATTTAAGAAAGTTCAGTTACAGATTTGCAGTTCTGAACTGTTTGTAAGTTTCTTGGAGGCCAGTGCTTGCTTGGACTAAAGGGAAGTCTCTGTGTTCACCAGTGGCAGTGGTTAATACTGAACAGCCTGCCTGTCCCTGTAGGAGTGGTTACTGCCTGGAAGCTGTAGTTTTATTGGCCATTTTGGGTCAATTCTAAACTCCTTGATCTCTGTCTCTTAAAACCCTGCAACCCACATTTAGCGTGGTCTTGCGCACAGAGCAGCATCGGGCAGCGCCGCTTAAACAAGCTTAAACTATTCCCGGCTTCACAAAGTCTACTCTTCACTTTTTCCCTTAGAACTGTTCTAAATCTCAAATTAAGCACTCTATTCTCATTATAAAGCCCTGCACTTGCTCATATAAGTAATCTCATAGGTAAACACAAACTAAAGCACTACATCCTATTATACTCCTTCAAAGCACTTGCTCCCTATTGGTTCTTTCTGATCAGTCAATAAGTAGTTCCCTATATTATTCAGGCATGTCCAAAGGTCAGTTTTGAGTTTACTCTCCAGTCCAGCTTGTGAATCTGGGAATCTTGAGGCAATGTTACAACTGCCTTATGTATACAGACCACCCTCTCCTCCTCCCAACAAGCTCAAATATATGTGAGAGATGCAACTATATAGCCAAACTGGAGGCTAAGCTCTCTCAACCCAGTCCTGGCACAACCTGTCAGGAGGAGAAGGTAACCACACACACCACAAATCCAGTCTCACATAGACCTATCACATCAGCAAACCAAACACATAAACACACAAAAACATACTTGGAGGCTCTAAATAAAAATTTGCCTAAGCAGCAGAGACCTCCAAAGCAGACATCCAAGCAACACCTACCACAAAACAATATCCACGTAGCACATAGCTCACAAAGTCAGTGTGCCACACAGTCACAGCCCTTAAGGCTAAACAACACATCTAATACACTTGTAATAGGTGACTCTGTTGTCAGACACACTGACGTCCCACTCACCAGGCTGAACAAGGAGAAGGTCACTGTAAGCTGCCTGTCGGGTGCCAGGATCCACCACATAACACAAGCACTTGGGTCACTCCAAAGCAAGTACAAGTATGACTCTGTTATTGTCCATGCTGGTGTGTATGACCTGAGATGTACCTCCCTGGACTACATGAAAAAAGACGTACAGGAGCTCTTTGATCATGTAGCCTTGGCCAGTATGGCCCTGACCTTGAGTAGCATCTTACCCTCACCAAGAATGATGCCACAGTATGAAGACAAAATGATCAATTTTATCAATTGGCTAAAGTATTGGTGTCATTCAAAGGGGATCCAGTGTCTGTCAGCCTGGGATGACATGCTCAACAAGCCACGTTGCTTTGCTAGGGACAGCTTGCACCTGTCTACCCTGGGTTTTTGAATACTGGCTAAGGCTCTTCCCTCCCCCATAGTGCCTTTTTTAGGCAAGGCTCAAAAGACAAACCCACCCCCATAGACAACACAAAGAAAAAAAAACTAAGGGTAATGCTGCTTAACGCCAGAAGTCTAAACCTCAAGATGCACGCACTCAAGACTCTCCTCAGTATGGAGAATATCGATATCTGTGCAGTAACAGAAACCTGGTTCAAGGCTCCCGAGAGCACCCCAGCACTACCAGGCTATACTTCATACCATGTTTCCGGCCCCAAAACTCAGACCTAATGACAAAAGGAGGGGGAGTATTCATATTTATCAAAGATACCCACACCTCCAGGCTAGTGGCACTGCACGAAGCTTCGGAGACCATCCATGTGCAACTAACAGTGGGCAAAACTGCCTTTCAGTTTGTAGCCTGCTACAGACCACCCTCTCAAACACAGGAACCTCACTCGGCTTTCCTGAGAATACTGGAGAATATGACGGTCTCTCCAAACACTATTATATTGGGTGACTTCAACTACTCAAACATCGATTGGAAAAACTACTCAAGCCCAAACACCCTCGCCCAACGGTTCCAAGAATTTATATACTCAAATGCTATGGAACAACTGGTCACCACTCCCACAAGAGGAGAAAACATACTGGATCTGGTCATCACCAACATGAGGTCTCTATGTTCCACACCAGAGGTCTACCCCTCATTGGTAAGATCAGACCATAAACAAATCTCACTGGACATCCATATTCCATCCCCACCCCTAGCCAAGGAAACCACAGTGAAAAAGTTCTCAAAAGCAAACTTCACACTTCTCAAAACTGAGGTGGAATCCTTCAAAGCCCCCGGGCCAGTGAACAATACGGCCCAAAATGCAGAATCCTTTGAAAAGCATTCTATGGACACCTACAGGAATGCATAGAGCATGCTATCCCAAATAAAACCAAGACTCACTCCTCCAAAGGCAGGAGACCTGTCTGGTGGACCCCGGCAATAAATAAGCTATACAACAGGAGGAGAAAGCTACTACATGACAGAGCAAAATCCCAAAAAGGGAAGGCATCACTGATCAGTACTAGCAAGAAACTACGATCCCCCATAAAATCTTCTAAGGCCAGCTTTGAAAGGAAAATCGCACAAGACATTAAAGATAATCACAAGGCCTTCTTTAGTTATGTCAAAAACCTGGGAGGCAACTCCCAGATATGCTCTGAGTTAGTGCAAAATGACAAAAATTTCACTGAACCCACATACATTGCCAGTATCCTGGCAGAAAGGTTCAGTGCAAACTTCTCCCCCTCTTCCCCCCTAAAAATATCTATCCCAACAGAGTGTAGCCTTCCTGAGATCACAGATGCACAGGTGAGAGCTGCCCTCTCCAAAGCAAAAAACACAGCATCAGTGGGACCAGACGGTGTCCCGGGCTGCATCTTACACGAGCTCCAAGAAGAACTAAACCCTCATATAAAGTCACTGTTCAATCTCAGCCTTACTACAGGATATGTTCCCAAGGAATGGCATACAGCAACAGTGGTCCCACTCCACAAAGGTGGTGCCACAACAGACCCCGGAAACTATCACCCTATAAGCCTGACTAGCCTGGTCTGCAAAGCTATGGAATGTATCATCATGGAAATCATAAACAAAGACATTGGGAACCTACAGACACTGGATCCTACCCAATTCGGCTTCGTTAAGGGCAGATCTTGCCTCTTGAACCTGGTCGACTTCTTTGAACCAGTTACCAAAGCCATAGATGAAGGGAAGGTAGTCCACACAGCCTACCTGGACCTCTCAAAGGCCTTTGACACAATACCCCACTCAGGCATCATAAATAAGCTCACCAGCTTAAATATCTACCCCTATGTCACAAGATGGTTTGCAAACTGGCTCAGGGATAGAACCCACATGGTCAGAATAGCAGGTGCCATGTCAGACTCTAAACCAGTTACAAGTGGTGTCCCACAAGGCTCAGTCCTGGGACCTCTCTTGTTCAGTATATATTTCTCCGAGGTACAGGCTAACACAGGTGGACTATGACTGACCAAGTTCGCAGATGACTGCAAACTGGGTGCTATAATCGACTCTCCAACTGACACAAGCATCCTCCAAAAGGGTCTCACAGAGACAGATAACTGGTGCCAGAGCCATGGCCTAAAGCTAAATGCCAAAAAGTTCATAGTCATCCCCTTTGGAAAAAACAAAGTGCCCACAAATTACCACATAGGTGGTAATCCATTAAGTACGGAAGAAGTAATTAGGGACTTGGGGACCCAAGTAGATAGCAATCTCTCCTTTGACAATCACATTGCCAAAGTGGTTAGAAAGACCTTCTATATAGCCCTCCTTATCATGAAAGGGTTCACATCTAGATCAAGAGAGGTCATTGTGCCCCTCTACTCATCACTTATCAGGCCCATAATTGAGTATGCCCCATTTGGGATGTACCTTACCCGACACCTTCAGCAACTGGAAAACCCCCCAAAAGTATCTCACCAAGAGGATCCAGGGGCTCAAACAGATGCCCTATGCAGTTCGGCTAAAAAAACTCCAGCTCTACTCAGTTGCGTACCGCCTACTCAGAGGCGATCTGTGTCTGATGTATAAAGTCATGTCCAACCTAGAATTAATGGACATGCTTCACCTCAGGAAATCTAAATCCCTTAGAGCTACATGCTCCAGGAACCTGAACCTCAGCACAGAAATAAATAGGACATGCTGGAAGACAGATTCATATTGCAGAGGCTCCCCTCACTCTGGAACAAAATCCCAATCCATGTCAGGCAGAGCCCCTCACTGACCCTCTTCAAGAGAAATCTTGATGAATGGATGGGGGATCGTAGGTTTACCCCTGGGATCTCTTCTGTGTCGCTGCTTGACAGAGGTACAGTAAACACACCTTAAAAGGGCTACCTTTTGTGACCTAATATACAGAGGCACAGTCAACTAATCTAAAAGTGTGGCAAAAGCCAAACATACTCTGGCTAGGCTTATAAATGCCCTAGAGCAGATAGCCTAGTATCAACCTATGAACCTATAAACCAATGAATAGGTATGTCTACAGAATACCTACCATTGGGACATATATCATATTGTACCACACTTTGTGCTATGTGTTTGTAGCCATGTTCCCTGTGGGAGCACTATCATTGCTGGCATGTTACGGACAAAGTCACATGCATACCATTGTAAGACCCACTATGGTTCCATATATGTATGTGGTCTGTTTGCTATGTGATTACTGCACATCTGTTGTTTTGTGTTATTGGGGATATCTATGCATGCTGTTGGACATGATCCAGTAATGTGTGAACTATTACTACCCACAAATGTTCTATAACAGTGGCACAATAGTATATTTGGGGAATAGTTGCCAGCAGAACCACCTCTCCCACCTCATCTGGCCATGTTACCAGGCCACATCACATGTGGGACCCACACTGGGACCTCCTCATCTACTGGTCCTGCACTACCTTCAGGTGGAACCACCTCAGGGGATGGTGCCCCACCCGGGAACACACACAGACATAATCCTGTCACCAGAGATCAGGTCCAGCGTCTGGTGCATAGGGATATCCACAGAGACTTGGGGGATGTGCTACAGCACCTTGAGGCCCTCAGTACAGACTCACAGGTCCACATGCTCCTCCTGCTCAGCCTCCAGCCCAGGCATCTTCAGGGCTGTGACGCTGATGTTGTGACTTGCCATAGGTGGGGGCCTTATTCCCATTGTTTCCATATGGGGGCTCATGGGGCTTCCACATCACAGATGACACTCCACATCCAGGGTGTTCCCACATGTGTCATATACCACCTCTTTTGGCTGTCTTCTCTATCTTCTAACCCAACCCACCTCCACAAATATACCTGCTATCCTTCCCCAAATTCCTGATCCCACCTTCACAAACAAGGGCAATGTGTTCCCAACATGAGGTTCACATGTGACATAACCGTCCATTTTGCACACACCTACTGGTGTATATATATATGTGTATGTATTGATATGTGTGATGTTCCCTCACACATAGTATGCAGCACTGTGATGCAAAACTAGGGGACATGTATTTTTATATATATGTGTGTGTGTCTTTGTATATATGTAGACATACACACACACACACACACACATATATATATATATATATATATATATATATATATATATGTGTGTGTGTGTGTAGATATAAGTTATCAGTTGTATATATATATATATATATATATATATATATATATATATATATATGTATGTATATAAATAGGTGTCTGTATATCTGTAGACATACACGCACACACACATATATATATATATATATATATATATATATAGGGTGCATTCAGACATCAGGTCCACACTCTCCTTCCTGCACAGCTGTACTGTTCTGCCTTGCTACAACACAGACAGGTGCCACATGTGGATGTAGCCTAACATTAGGGGGGTATATATAGGGACAGATTGCAGGTAAGCCTAGTACACACCTATGGCATTTCTGCATGCTACATTACACATTCACCTGACTGTCCTGCAAGTGCTGGGCTCTGGATCCCACGTGTCCATCATAATGGCATTACTTTCACCACCAGTTATTGGCCACACTAATATACATGTTTTGCATTACACAACACACACTATGATGGCTTACATCTTGTCAGTCAGTGCTGATCTGCGCAGTTGACAGGTATGTCCCACTGCCCAGAGGGACAGACACTATTGTCCATAGCACTTGTTCAGCTGACATCATTACAACAACACTTGATGGCACATATAAATCATTCCACATCATCTATCCCATTATTATAGACTAAGTACTACATTCAATTACATGCATATATAATTCACATACCTGTTGTGTGGATGATGTCTCTTCTGGATAGTTTGCTGGATGGATGCTTTTTTTGTTAATGTGCTTGTTTTTATATATATATATATATATATATATATATATATATATATATATATATATATATATATATATATATATATATCGGTCTCTGTCCAGTAAATGGATTGAGCTGCTTTGAATAGATTGCAGCATGGATTTTGTAGGTGAGGCACATGATCAGGTGATGGTCTCTGCACCAATCAGTGTCCACCACTTGCTACCTGCATGCAGCATGCTGTGTAGTACTTCCAATTACCACTGTCATGGCAACCCACTACTATAAATCCCTACATCATGTGGGTGTGGTCCCTTTACCTTTCTTGTATGGAGGACATCCTTACTGTGTGTGGGCAGCAATGTTACAGACAGCAGGTAGCAATACCTCTTACAAGTGGATTTACAGACTCAGGCCAGCTACATATTTGTATAAGGTTCCAGACCTACAGACAGTGTGAGTAGTGTTGTTATATGCATTGTATAGCACCAGTGTTACAGGGTTTGTGTGTACATACTAGTTTAACATGGAATGCAGTCAGTCTGCATAGCTCTCAACTGTGGGCCTATCCATATGATGGCCAGAGGTGTGCCTGTTATGCTTTGTCTGTCCACCACACAGGTCTTGAGTCAGATATATCACTGGCATTATGTGTGTTGAGTGCTATCAGTACATGGCTACATCCATTTGTGTTTCTGACTTCATATTCCTGACTAAGGGTATGTTGCAGACTATTCTGTAACACCAGCAACTTTCTCAGTGTATGACAACACTATTTTACATATGGGCCTGAGTTCCAGCCTCTGTTCTCCACCTATATACCAGGCTTTGTCCATATGACATGCAGTAAGGGATTGTTATGTAGTGGCCTGTGATTATGTTGTACTGCCATTGCTATAAAACAAATCAGCCAGGACTCAACTGGAGAAAATATCTAGTTTTAATGTACAAAAACAGACCGGTTTCAGCCCACAGGCCTTTTTCAATGCAAAACACATCAGTACATTCCCCATCTTATATATCATGACATAATGGAATAACTATATCCCATTAAACAATTATTACAAACGTTCATTAAGACCAGGTGGAAACAATCCCCCCAATTTTACTATCCAAGACTTTTCTTTTTTGTTCAAAACATTATGCCAACCACTTTTCATTGATCTATGTCCTAACACCCTGTCAATAATAATAATGAATTTAAACCGCTGTGTTGTGTAAAATAGTATGTTTATATAAGGCATTAGCCAGATACTTATTTCTAATGCTACTTAGACATTCTGAAATTTGCAATTTTAATGGTCTGGAAGTTTGACCTACATAAAAGTCTGTGCAAGAGCAAAAAGCCAGATATATAGCCCAGTCACTATTACAATTACCAAACATTCTGATAGAAAAAAAAACTAGATTTGTTCTTAATTGAAATTTCCTTAGTTAAACATATGAATTTACAAAAAGAGCAATGGCCACAGGGGTAACAACCCACCACTTGTGTACCATCTATAGTAGTTTGTAGAGAATTTATAGAGGATAAAAATGTTTATAGTGGCTAAAGTAACTACTTAAAGTTTTCCCTTTCTGAAAAGAAAAAGTGCATCTCTGACCTACCAATTCACACAACCTGTCATCTGTTAACAAAATGTCCCAATGTTGTTGTATGATATCTAAAAATCTATGAGTGTTCCTATCATAGGTGGTAGTGAATCTAATTTTGTTTCTAGAGCAAGGGCCACAATCTTTGTATTTCAAAAGCTCTCTTCTTGAATATGATTGTACTTCCCTACTAGTATCCCTAACCTGTGCCAATGAATAGCCTCATTCAACAAAATGACCTACAAGGTCATTATCAAAATGTATATATTCTACAGTATTGGAACATATTCTATGTATTCTCATAAACTGTGATTTAGGTATGTTTGCTGTAATGTGCTTAGGATGACACCTGGATGCGTGGATTAAAGTGTTGAAATGGTGGGGTTTTCTATATAATGTACTAGACAAAGTTCCATCAAATTGTTTAGACACTTTAACATCTAAAAAAGAAATAGATGTAGCATCATAATTTACTGTAAACCTGATACCCCACTTGATTTCCTTCAAATAAATGAATTCCTGTAACTATACAGCATCTGACTTTCACACCATCCGGCAGTCATCCAAAAATCTATGCCAGATATCAATCTCACCAAGAAAAATGTTGTGATGTATATCATATATTATTATCTATCCCAAATACCCCATAAAGAGGTCAGCATAGATGGGTGCAAACGATGCACCCATAGCTGTACCCCTCAATTGCAAAAAACATTTGGTATTGAAGAAAAAAACATTTTTAGATAACACATGCTCCATTAAGCATAACAAAAATGTATTGAAGCCCGGGCTATATAAGGACATTCTATTTAGCCAATATTCTAAAGCACACAAACCAGCCCAATGAGGAATACTAGTATATAAAGACGTAACATCTAAAGTACATAGTAACCAGTTAGAATCTAATTGGGCATCTGAAATAATATTAAAAAAAATAGTAGTGTCTTTTATCCTGGCTCTTACTCCTTATAACAATGGCTTTAAATAAACAGTCAAATAGGCAGACAAAGGTTCATTAAGGGAGCCTTACCAGATACAATCGTTTTACCCGGTGGCTGCTGCATGTCCTTGTGAATTTTAGGGAGAAGATAAAAATATTGAGAAGACAGATTTTTAACCTTCAGATGGAGCATTGTACATTCGTCAATAATCCCCTCACTAACAGTAGACTCTAGAAACATATTAATTTCTTTTTTGAAATCATAAGTGGGATCATAAGGCATACATGCATAGAATCTGTTATCTTGCAGCTGATTGTTAGCTTCAGTGATATATAAAGATTTATCCATAATAACAGTTACTCCACCTTTATCAGCTCGAACTATAAATATATTTTTGTTATTTTTCAGCTGTGTCAAAGCATTCCTTTCTTCACTAGATAAATTAGAAGGAGAAACATATTGTTGACTATTCAACTCCTTAAGTAGACATTTCTGAAATACTTCTACATTCTCATTCATAGGTGGAATAAATGTTGATTTATTGAACTTAAACCCACTATTGTCACTAATAGATTCCCCATTTTGAAAATATAGTTTCAAATTAAGCAGTCTGCAAAAAGCATATAAATGTTCCACAAAGACATCATCAGGGACAAAAAAACCTGGAATAAAATTGAGGCCCTTGCTCAGCAACAAACTTTCGGATTCAGACAAAACCATTGAAGAGATGTTAATCACATTATTGGAAGACACTATCTGGGTTTCAGGAAGTTCAGCATGGCTTCCAGAGATCTATCGATCCCTGTTTTTGGACTTATGTTTCCTATCCCCCTCCTTTTTTTCCTAAAGGTAAAGGGGCCATGTCAAAATTCAATAACAAATTGTCCTGCATTCCCATACATGACTTTTTGGTAGTTAGTGGCATTTGCTGTCTATCTACCTCTGTATCCGTATATGATGAGTCTTCTCCTGAAGTATCATTCATCGATTTTTTTCAAAATAGACTTATTTCTTTTTCTTTTCTACCCAGTAAACATAAATTCCTTCTGAGCAAATCTAACATTCTTACTTTGTTTGCCATTTTTAATAAACTCAAAGGGCTTACCTAATTGGTAGTCCCTTGAGTCTCTATTGAATTTGCCTATCTTTCTTTTATACTTTGTTCAAAAAGAAGTAATTCTTCTCTCAACTTATTGAAACAGTCTTTATAAATAACAGAGCCCTCAAGAGATTTAACTTTCTCACAAATAAGAGCAACTTCTGGTATATATAAATGCATCTTTCATTCATAAAAATCATGTAAGGTTTTTCTAACTGCAAAGAAGTTTATGCTGAATATCTGCCCAAGATGACAATAACATATCATCCGCTTGACTAACTAAAGGTTTAATACAGTCTCTTAGGCCCCTGGGGGTGATCACTTTGTCTAAACAGGACTTAAAGAGTCTTAAATGCCACACAAAAGATCTAAAAATGTTCATGTGTTTAATAAGTTGGTAAGGTTGCCACCTTTTCAAATGGACAATGTGGGAAACTTTTGGTAAAAACATCAGATTTTACAGGCCGACACATACCCATGACCAGTACAAAGGATATAACTTAACTTTTTTGCCTAAATAAAAGCTTATTCTTGTAGCATTTTAGTTGCTTGTTCTCTTCCTTATAACATTTAGGTATTTCAGATACAGAATAACTGTTTTATGCAACTATTACATAAAATATAGGAACTAATTTTGTCCTAAAATCTCAGGACATTTGCCATTTTTACAATTTTTTGTCAGGACACAACTGCCCAAAGAGGGACTGTCCCTCGCAAAGTGGGACAGGTGGTAACCCTATAAGTTGGTCAAATAAAGAAATACAAGTCTGGACCGAATTATTGGCTGTCTGACTATTCATCACATTTGTATTCCCCATCCCAAAAACCAGGATGTCTTCCTTATCCACTGACAGCCCCTTTAGAATAGCTGTTAAATCCATACTTTAAAAACTGACTTATACACCAATTGAATCAAACATTCACAATTCACTATGCATACATAAAAATACTGTTATGCCCACATATAAATCCTACCAACCAATGGCAAATATTAATGCAGTCCCTGCTTTAAAACAATAGAGCATTTATATTAAACTTTCATTTGCTTTCATATGTAATAAACACATCTTATATCAAACTGCTATTGATAATGCACATATTAATCAAAGCATTTGTCCAGAAAAATGATTATATGTATAACACAAGGCTCCCTGAATATTCAAACACATTCATTTTTTCAAGAAAAACATTTAAAGTGTATGTCCATATATTCAAAAGTTGAGCTCTTATTTAAAGTTAACAGGATAGTATTTCTATCTTCCATTCACTTGTTCAGAGCTTCCGAAGAACCAACGGTATTCACCTCTTCTGGCCTTCTAAAATTTTCCCAACAGTTTTAACAAAACTATATTTCACAGTACAAATGTTCCAAAAGCACCTCTGTTATGGCATGAACCAATGTTTAACACTAACATTTCCCCTATACAAGGAGAAAAATTGCTGACAAGGAAAAACTTTCAGGGAGCCCCCCGTTTCACAAACAAACAATCATCATGGGCACAATCTTAATATTATGCCCAGAAAGTATTTTCACAAAGACCACACATCCGCATAGTGAATATATTTCAATGCAATAAGAATTATCTTAATTTTCAAAAGTCAGCTTACAAAATAAGGACCCAACATATGTTTTGTAGTGTTAAACACCACAATAACTATCATATTCCATAGAAATATATTAGTGCCAAACATTTCCAGTTGAACCAAATACATATGTCACGAAAATGACGTCCGTACCAAACGGAGACAGTTCAAACAGTCATAATGCCCCACAGACTAAATATTTAACATAAATCACCAGTGTTTGCCAAAGTGAGAAAGAAATGTCCCAGACCAAAAAAATAAGTATCTCACTTCTGTCCGTTATAAGAACAAATAACTTTCACAGCCAAACCTTAGAAAAGGTTGCCCTCCATTGTTAGCGACACCAACAGAACCAAAGAAAGTTCACAGATAGACAGGAAGCTCCAAACTATCTTACAAATCTTCTATAGATGAAAATTGATAATTTCTTTCAAATAATTCCAATAGTAACTTTGAAGAAAGCCCCATCTGGATAAAAAGGTAAATGCTTCAGCAAATGCCACCAGCAGACTACAACAAAGGAATTCCCCAAACAACAACCTCTGCAAGGACGGCAGGTGTACAGGCTCAAAAGGCAATATAAAAAAAAAACAAACAGCCAGCACTCAACTAGAGCGAATATCTAGTTTTAATGTACAAAAACAGACCAGTATTGGCCCACAGGCCTTTTTCAATGTAAAACACATCAGTACATTCTCCATCTTATATATCATAACATAATAGAATAATTATATCCCATTAAACAATTATTACAAATGTTCATTAAGACCAGGTGGAAACAATCCCCCCAATGTCACTACCCAAAACTTTTCTTTTTTGTTCAAAACATTATGCCAACCACTTTTCATTGATCTATGTCCTACCACCGTATAAATAATAATGAATTTAAACATCGCTGTCTTGTATATAATAGTATGTTTGCATAAGGCATTAGCCAGATACGCATTTCTAATGCTACTTAGATGCTCTGAAATTCACAATTTTAATGGTCTGGAAGTTTGACCTACATAAAAGGCTGTGCAAGAGCAAATAGCCAGATATATAGCACAGTCACTATTACAATTACCAAACATTCTGATAAAAAAACCCTAGATGTGTTCTTGCTTGAAAATTCCTTAGCTGAACATATGAATTTACAAAAAGAGCAATGGCCACAGGGGTAACAACCCACCACTTGTGTACCATCTATAGTAATTTGTACAGAATTTATAGAGGGTAAAAAATGTTTATAGTGGCTAAAGTAACTACTTAAAAGTTTCCCCTTTCCGAAAAGAAAAAGAGCATCTCTGACCTACCAAATCACACAAACTGTCATCTGTTAATAAAATGTCCCAATGTTGTTGTATCATATCTAAAAATCTATGGGTGCTGCCATTCCTGACATCATTTACAGTGCTGTTGTGGCCCTCACAAATATTGTGGGGTAGGGTCCATATATATGTGGGCTTCAGCTGCACAAAACATGTGTGTCCTTCTGCAGTCCAGAGGTCAGTGTATGTAACAGTGTTATATGCCATTGTAAGTCAGTCTATGAGGGAGAGGTATGCACCATACATAACCTAGGCTGTTACAACATCTGAGAGATATCGGTAGTAAGCCGCCTTAAGGTATATGGTTGTACATTACCATACATTTCACCTTGGGAACATTGGTGGCCTTGTGCTTACTGTCATACAGACTCTTCTGTTTGTCAGTGTGATTGTAATGTTTTCAGTTAAGCAATGTTATGTAACAGATACATCTTATTATGTCACCTAAAGTCTTTTCCCCCTTGAGTTGAGTACAGACTTTAATTAGAGGCTGCTGAACTATACATCTGCATTACTTACTGTTGATTGATTGTTATCCTCTGGCCCAGTCTTTCTTTACTGTTGTACTACTTGAAGGCCTTGGCCTGGACAGCAACATATGTTATGCTTTCGGATTACTGTATAAAATGATCTGCTTGAGAGTTGCATTACTCAGTATGTATTTCAAAGTCTAAACATAGGTTCATAGGTTTATACTAGGCTAACTGCCCTAGGGCATTTATAAGCCTAGCCCAAAGTTATGTGGCTTACGCCGCCCCTTATGTTAGAAATACTGTGCCCATTAGTTTGTTGTGCCTCTGTCCAGTAGTGACACAGAGATGATTCCCGGGGTAAACCTACGATCTCCCATCCACCGGTCAAGATTTCTCTTGAACAGAGCCAGTGAGGTGCTCTGCCTCACATGGACCGGGATTTTATTCCACAGCATGGGGAGTCTCTGGGTGATAAATCTATCCCTCCAGCATGTCCTAATTATATCCGTGCTAAGGTTTAAGTCTCTTGCTCTAGTGGTTTTGGTGGATTTGGATTTTTTGAGGTGGAGCATGTCCATTAATTCTGGGTTGGTCATGGCCTTGTATGTCAGGCACAGGTCACCTCTGAGCAGACGGTATGCAACTGAATAGAGTTGGAGTTTCTTCAGTCTGGCAGCATATGACAAGTTTTGGAGTCCCTTTATCCTTTTGGTGAGGAACTTTTGGGGTCTCTCCAACTGCTGCAGGTGTCGGGTGAGATACATCCCGAATGGGGCATTGTACTCTATCATTGGTCTGATAAGTGAAGAGTACAGGGGAACAATGACCTCACTTGATCTGGATGTGAATCCCTTCATGATCAGGTGGACAATGTAGAAGGTCTTTCGAACCACTTTAGCAATGTGAGCGTCAAACGGGAGGCCACTGTCAACCTGGGTCCCCAGGTCCCTGATAACCTCTTCTGTGCTTAGTGGGTTGCCACCTATATGGTAGCTTGGGGTTACCTTGTTTTTCCTGAAGGGTATGACTATACACTTTTTTGCGTTTAACTTCAGGCCATGGCTCTGGCACCAGCTATCAGTTTCTGTGAGACCCCTCTGAAGGATGTCTGTGTCCGATGTACTATCCACTATGGCACCCAGTTTGCAGTCATCCGCAAACTTTGTCAGCCATAGTCCTCCTATGTTTGCCTGTACTTCTGAGAAGTAGATGCCGAACAATAGGGGGCAAGGACTGAGCCCTGTGGGACTCCACTTGTAACCAGCTTGGAGTCTGACATGGCTCCAGCAACTCTAACCCTGTGGGTTCTGTCCTTTAGCCAGTTTGCAACCCATCTTGTGACATATGGGTTTACATTTAAGCTGGTAAGTTTCTCTATAATACCCGAGTGGGGTATTGTGTCGAAAGCTTTTGCAAGGTCAAGGTAGGCTGTATGGACTGCATTTCCCTCATCAATGGCCTTGGTGACTGTTTCGAAGAAGTCAACCAAGTTCAAAAGGCAAGATCTGCCCTTGACAAAGCCAAACTGGGTTGGGTCCAAGGTCTGCAAGTCCCCTATGTCCTTGTTTATGAGTTCCATTATGATCCTCTCCATAGCTTTGCAGACCAGGCTTGTTAAGCTTATGGGGCGGTAATTACCAGGGTCTGTAGAGGCACCGCCTTTGTGGAGTGGGACCACAGTTGCCGTACGCCACTCCTTGGGCACATATCCTGTGGTGAGGCTAAGATTAAACAGCTGCCTTATGTGCGGGTTTAGTTCTTCATTGCGTTCATGTAGCACACAGCTGGGGACCCCATCCGGTCCCATTGATGCTGTGTTTTTAGCTTTAGAGAGAGCAGCTTTCACCTGCCCATTTGAGATGTCTGGGAGGCTACTCTCAGTTGGGATAGCTATCTCTCCTTTTGGGGGGGAGAGGGGGGTGAAGTTTGCGCTGAACCTGTCTGCCAGTATGTTGGCAATGTCTGTGGGTTCAGTGATTTTTGTATCATTTTGGACTAATTCTGAGCATATCTGGGAGTTTCCACCCAGGTTTCTGACATAGCTGAAGAAGGCCTTATGATTGTCTTTTGAATCTATGGCAATTTTTCTCTCAAAGTTGGCCTTGGATAATTTTATGAGGGATCGTAGTTTCTTGCTAGTGCTGATCAAAGATGCCTTCCCTTTTTGGGATTTTGCTCTATCATGTAATAGCTTTCTCCTCTTATTGTAAAGTTTGTTTATGGCTGGGGTCCACCAGACTGGACGTTTGCCCTTGGTGGAAAGAGTCTTGGTTTTATTTGGGATTGCCTGATCCATGCAGTCCTGAAGGTGTTCATAGAAGGCATTTGTAAGGGCTTCCGTAGCTTGGGTTGTGGTTTCCATTGGCTCGGGGGCCTTGAAGGATACCAAACCTGTCTTGTGTAGTGTGAAGTTTGCTTTAGAGAAGTTCTTCACTGTAGTCTTTTTTTGTTTGGGGTGGGGGCGGGATGTGGATTTCTAGTGAGATTAGTTTATGATCTGATCTCACCAATGAGGGATATACTTCCGGTGTGGAGCATTTTGTCCCCATGTTCGTGATGATGAGATCTAGTATATTTTCTCCTCTTGTGGGGATGGTGACTAGTTGTTCCATGGCATTTGAATTTATGAACTCCAGGAACCTTTGGGCTAGAAAGTTTGGGCTTCAGTAATGTTCCCAGTCTATATTCGGGTAGTTGAAGTCACCCAATATGATGGTGTTTGGTGATACATTTATACCCTCCAGTGTCTTCAGGAAGACTGTGTGGGTTTCCTGAGTTTGAGAGGGTGGCCTGTAGCATGCTACAAATTGTAGAGCAGTTTTGCCTATGGTTAATTGCACCTGGATGGTTTCCGATGCTTCGTGCGTAGCCACCAACCTGGAGGTGTGGGTATCCTTGATGAATATGGATACACCCCCTCCTTTTGTGGTGGGGTCTGGGTTTTGTGGCCGGAACGCATGATATGAGATGAAACCTGATAGTGCCGGGGTGCTCTCAGGAACCTTGAACCAGGTTTCAGTCACAGCACAGACATCGATGTTCTCCATACTGAGAAGGGCCTCGATGCATGCATTTTGAGATTTAGACTTCTGGCATTGAGCAGCATTACCCTTAGTTTCTTCACGTTTTTGTTTTCTAGGGTGGTAGGTTTAGAAGTATTGACATGGCATATACAAATGTGACAGTACAGAAATAAAACTTTTTTATGTATGCAAACCTGTGTGTGGTGTCATATCCTTTGCCTTCTCTGTGGGTATATGTTTTGGGCAACAATTGTCTTTTGTATGAGTGACTCATACACTGTCCATTTAAAAAGGTGGCAACTGTAGGAATACTGTCTGTTCAATAGCTGTGCACCCTCTAAGTATGTATCTTCCTATACATATCTATGTGTGTGTTTGTGTAGTTAAATATATATATATATATATATATATATATATATATATATATATATATATATATATGTGTGTGTGTGTGTGTGTGTGTGTGTGTGTGTGTGTGTGTGTGTGTGTGTGTGTGTATGTATCTTTGTTATGTTTATTGTTTCCACATTGTATATTCCCTATGGTTGCCAGACTGTACTGCATGATATGTTATTGATACCATCCTGACATCATGCAGGTGGGATGGATTACTGTTAACGTCGTGTGGCCATGTAGTGTATGGTCCTGGGTATGGGACTTGCAACAGTTGGTACTGTGTTGCAGGGCAGATATGTTTGGCTGTGGGGTAGGGGGTGTTATCAATACTTACTAAAGGTGTTTAGCTTGGGACCCTCACCCCCATTAATTGTACCTTTGGTCATATATGTATTTATGTTCTCTTTTATATCTATAGATATATATCTATATATATATATATATATATCTATCTATAAATATATATATCTATCTATATATATCTATATATATATATATATATATATATCTATATATATATACATATATATATGTAATGTATCTGCTTATATATATATATATATATATATATATATATATATATATATATATATAGAGAGAGAGAGAGAGAGACACATATATGTAGGGTTCCACTTCATATCATTGAATTATCATTTCATCGAATTTCAAATCATCGAGGCCAAATCGTCTAAAACTCATTCCATTGAAACTCAAATCATTGAAAAGTATAAAGCAACTACAAATAACATTCCACAAAATTTTTACAACATTTATGCAGGGGGGCAAGCCCCACTGCACCCCCCACACCCCCCATAAATAAATATACTAACTCCAAGGTCGCACTACAGTGGGGTAAAAAGGTAATTTCCTAACCCCACTGTAGTGCGACCTTGGAGTTGATATATTTAATTGGGGGGTGCAGGGGGGCTTGCCCCGCTGCATAAATGTAGTAAACAGTGTCTGGGGTGTTATTTATAGTTGCTTTATAGTTTTCAATGATTCGAGATTCGATGATATGAGTTTTCGATGAAATGAGTTTTCGACGATTTGGTCTCGATGATTTGAAATTCGATTAAATGATAATTCGATGATATGAAGTGGAACCATATGTAGACATATATATATATATATCTATAGATGTATACATATTATATATATTTTATATATATATATATGTGTGTGTGTGTGTGTGTGTGTGTGTGTATATTTATTTATATATATATATATATATATATATATATATATATATATATATATATATATATATATATATACACACATACATCTACATGTATAAATACATTTTCTGAACTGTCGAATGACTGCGCTGGATGATATCTTTGTAAAACCATCAGGGTTATGTAAGCTGACATGGCTTAGTGGTAAATCTCTATGGCGTGCAGGTTCCTGGGTTTGAGCCTTACTAAGGCTGTTTATTTTGTTGCTGGACAGAACAAGGGCTGTTGGATACAGAGCGATTAAGGCACTTTTAAGCAGTTGTAAGTGGGTTTGCGTGTGTTTGCATGAAGTAAGCACTGCTAACTTCTGGTTACAGTTTTTTATTCTCAGCTTCTCAATTGTGTAACCTGTGTAGGCATTGCTTACCCCCAGAAAAAACAAGCTTAAACCCGTTTACTGCTGCTTAATAGTGCTTACTCCTGCTTACCCCCACGCTAATTTCTTTAAAAGAAATGAATAAGGGTTGATAAGAAAGTGGTGAAAAAGGGACACAAAGAGAGGAAGACAGTTGGGAAAATAGCTAGGGATGTGCAGGACGTGTATAGGGAAGGTCCATAGCTGCCCATTTCTTCAACAGCAACAGCTGTGCATATACACTGATTTGGAGGTAGATTTGGACACTCATACCCCGGAGAGAGGGTTGAGGACAACAATAATATGTTGTGAACCATTTAGACCACATTAAATGTGTCCAGTGGATACATATGTAAAATGAACAGCTATGTATGGGTGAGATTTTTTTGGGGGGGAACAGATTGCCCTTTTTTTTTAAGGTGAGAGTGGGATATTGGGGAGGGATAGTAGGTATATTTGTGGAGGTAGGTTGGGTAGGATAACAGACAAGACAGACAAGGCAGCATACAGGGGCAGTATATGACATGTGGGTGGTAAAGACCTTGGATGGGGAGGTGTGTTTGGAAGTCGGAAACCCAAGAGCTCCCTGGTGGAAACAGTGGGACTGAGATCCCCACCCATGGAAAAGTCAACACTGCACCTTCATGGCCCCGAAGGTGGCTGTGCTGGGGGTGAGTAGGAGTGGCAGTCTGACCCTCTAGTTGTGCCACGCAACCCTCAAGCTGGCATAGCAAATCTGCAAACTCCCTGTGGAGCTTGCTACGCACCAGACCCCAGACCTAGCGACAGGTTACAGTGTCCTGCCCGCACCAGCTCCCGGGGGGGGCGAGTCCCATCCCCTGAGTCAGTTACACCTGATGGTGGTGCAGGACCAGTAGACAAGGAGGTCCCAGGATGGGCCCCAGATGTGCTGGTGCTCGGTGCCATGGCTAGATGAGGTGGGAGAGGTGGGTCCACTGGGACCAACCCTCCCAAACATGCTATGTTGTTTCAATTTTGCAACATATGTGAGTTAGTAATAGTCAACACATTCCAGAATTAGGTATAACAGCATTCATAGATAATCCCATTAACCCAAAACACCAGATATGGAACAGTTGCATAGCAAACAGAACACATGCATGTATGGAACCATAGTGGCCATTACAACAGCATGCAGGTACATTGACGGCAGCATGCCACCAATGTGGGAGTATTTCAACATGACACATGCATATAAATAAATTTAAATGTTTATAAAACAATAGGACATATGCCCAAACAGTAGATTTAATAGTGCACATACCGATTGATTTGTTTATTTAGTTTATTGTTGCAGTGATGGTGGGGGAGAAAAAGATGTCAAGTAACAACTTTTATATCCCGGTAATTCTCATTACTTTTCAGTCAGTGCTGTGATATGTACCTTACAAGTATTATTACACTACCCTATGGCCTTAATTTTGACAGTGGTATGGATGTAGAAAACTATATACATGAACTGTGTTTTACCTGCAGTATACACCTCTAACCTGGTATAGCTGTGGAGGTATTGTTTGTTAACACTACCTGACTGTTTCTACGCATATTCCCAGATTCCAGGTTGATGTTATGCACATACCTATCCATCTCTTTATTGCACACACTCTGGGCATGTTTTGACACCATGCAGGTGAAACTGGGACATATTTTGACTATTGCCCTCATAAACCTTTGGTAAGTTGTAATATAGCAGGTTTGTTTTCATAGACATTTTCCAAATATTTGCAGTCAGTTATATAACATTAAATGCTGCCAACATGTCAAAGATTAGTACGCTGATATGCCAGGGGGACAGGGTAACAACCAGCAGATTTGGGCCAATTAACTAGACATTCTGGACAAATCTGTACAGTTGAGGGGTATAATTATGCATACAGCTTACTACCACTCCCAGGATTCAAACCATGGCTGCGT
Organism: Protopterus annectens; assembly: GCF_019279795.1. Taxonomy (NCBI): domain Eukaryota; kingdom Metazoa; phylum Chordata; order Ceratodontiformes; family Protopteridae; genus Protopterus; species Protopterus annectens. The sequence goes on from NC_056726.1 coordinate 1,193,706,673, forward strand.
CCAGTGTACATCACAGTTTAGTGTGCTATATAGATATTGCTGTGTATCTTTTTTCTGATTTCTGTCTATAAGTCTCCTGTGGTTTTACAATCTGACCTTGTAATTACAACACTCTAATACAGGGTTTCCTAGACAGTTTTATTATGTACCACAGTGTGGATGACAATGATGATCAATACCTTATTATTGAGAGAAACTGCAACGCTAACCATGCCATACAATACCAGAGTAATCAGTACTAGTCCAGGATTTCAGTCTTTTATTTCTAGGCACGGATTTTGTATCTGACAGACCTGTGGGGGGAATGTTTGTTAGCACTACCTGAATGTTGCCACACAAATTACCAGATTCCACATTATTATTATTATGCGCATGCATCTCACTTTGTTACTGCACACACTCTGGTCATAGCTTCACAACATGGGGCTGGAGATGGGACATATTTTGCTTATTACTCTCATGACATTTTGGTGAGTTGCTAGAATGACAGGTTTGTTCTTATAGATATATTTCTGTCAGTTATGATGTCTGACAATCAGTTGTATGTCATGATTTGCTGCCTAAATTTCTGGGATTATCCCACTGATTTGCCAGGGGGCAGGGTGACAGGCAGTGGATATGGGCCAAATAACTGGTCATTCTGGACAAATCTGTACAGTTGTAGGGTATGATTCTACATACAGCTTATTACCACTCCTAGGATTCGAACCCCGGCTGTGTGTACTAAAAATAAAAGAGTTCACATCTCAGTTGAGTGTGCTATTTGGATTATGTTGTCTATCTTTTCACTGTTTTCTGTCTAAGTCTCTCTCAGTTGTACAATATGACCTCTTGTGATTACAACAGTTGTATACAGACATTCCTGCACATTTTATTTATGTAGCACAGTGTGGGTAACAGTGCTTAATACAATAGTACTATTAAGAGATTGCAACACTAGATTACCATATTATACCAGAATAAACACAAGCAGTCCAGCAGTTAGACCTTTATTGTCAGGCTGTTAACCTGTTATTTACATACAACCTATATGAGACTCTTCCTGCCATATTGTCTGGTGTATTCAGTGCATGCCATACACAATACAGGTTTTATACTGGCAATTTACTTTCTATTACTTTTAGATTTAGTTCTTATGACAATACATGCAAGATTATTACTAACCTGCCTCACAATGCAACCTCTGCAGTCTACAGGCATGGGCTTCCTGGTTCACAGCCCACTTGTCTGCCACTGTCAAAGACATAAGAGGAATATTTAGCCATACCTATCCATAATATATATGAGCTAGCAATTATTAAACAGGTAGTAGACTGATACTTACACTTGGCTGGGACATTCCCTGTCCGCCTAACCTCTTGGATCCACTGATCCAAGAGCTTCCTCTTTCCCCCACTTCAGGTCGGCATAGTGATGTCTGACCTGCTCACCAGTTCGAGGTATGCCAGTGGCACTGGTGAGGTCAAGGGTGAGATGGTCCCAGGCTTCCACTTTATATTGGGAACTCTGGTACTGGCCCTGCAGCAGTCTCTGGCCATGGTCTTTAGCAAGGAGTCCTGCCATGACTTTGGACTCCTGGATGCCCCAGCACTGTGGCCGAAAGTGCACTCCTTCTCCAACACCAGTCATAGTGCCTACAGGAGGAAGCTGCAACCAGTTATGAGAAGTATTCCCACCAGTGGGGTTTAAATATGTCTGATTTCATGCACTTTGCCATGATTGGAAGGTTTCAAAAATGGTAAGCTATGGGCAAACCTGCTTACCTAAGGTTGGCATTGCTTAAAGGGATATAAGAATGGGCAAACTGATTTACCTGGCCTAAACATTGCTTACATCTAATAAGCAGGGCTGTGCAATCGTTAGCATTGCTTAATGTTTAATTTGCATACTATTTGCTGTTTGGCATTGATTTATTATTCATTACAATGTCACATATGTGTTTGGTATTCATAATTCATGTGTATTTACACTATATGGGGTCCTTGTGTTTATTAGGGGATTTCTACACTTTATTACAATGACAACTCACATCTGGACTTAATGCAGTACTCCAGTTCATATATTTATGTTATGTGTTAGGTTATAAAACATATAACTGTATATAGATTCCTTTCACATGTTAAGTTTGATTTTCCTATAGTGAGGATCTGTTTGGTGATACCTCAGTCTTCTGTACTGCTGTGATAGCTTACTGTTTAACTACTGTGACTATAGTGTACAGGGTCATGGGTTGAAGACCCGCAAGGGCTGTTTATTTTGTTGCTGGGCAGAACAGCAGTTGTTTCATGCAGAGTGATTAAGGCATTTTTAAACAGTTGTAAGCAGGTTTGCGCGATGGTAAGCAATGTTAACTTCCGGTTAAAAATGCTTACAGAGAGTTAGCTTCAGTATTGCTTAACCTGTGTGTACATTGCTTACCCCCATGCAAACAGGCTTAAACCCACTTACTACTGCTTAAATATGCTTACTCCCACTTGCTACTGCTTAATAGTGCTAACTCCCGCTTACCCTCACACTAATTTAGACAGAAATGTAACATGTTTCTTGGGAAGGTGGTGGATTTGGACACTATATGGATTTATCATTCATTACACATTATACCTTCGATTTGTATCCCTGATTCATGTGTACGTATACTGTTTGGGTCACTTGTGTTTATCTGTGCATTTTACAACATTATTTTAATGACACCTCACATCTGCATTTAATGCAGTGCACCAGTTTACAAATATGTTATTTAGTAGGTTATACAACAAAGAATGTTCATAAAGTGATTTGACATGGAAAATGGAATGTACTGGAGTGAGACTCAAATCAGGAATGACTGTTCGTAAGGCGAATTCTCTGACCACTACACTATTACAGTACTGCTTCATTTCCATGTATCTTGATATTTATCTTCTTTTGCCATTTAAGGTACAGTATACGTAGTTAAGCAATGGGAAAACCCACACACCTATTGTTAAATTTAATCTGTCTGATAAAAAATAAATAAATAAATAACTTGTTTATATTATTATATTTTAACTATTGCTCTTATAAACTCAGGGGGGGTGCTGCTGGGGGTATGCAACCGCCTATGACTAGTCTCACTCATTGTAATAGCTAAACTACAATTCTTGACTGCAGGGGCATGCATATTGTGAGAGGTCTGCTCTCAGGCATGCCCCCTGCACTTGTCCATGCTCCATGTCCGTTTAGGAGCTCAAGCAGCACGTCTTCTTTACTATACATGGTGCACTGCCATGCTGCTCCTAAACGGTCACTTCCATGCAGCAATAAGCTATTCCTGCATGGATGTTTACTGAATCCGGGGTATATCTTTGCTTGGCTTTTATTCTTTTTCTTTTCTTTTCTTTTCTTTTTTTTTTTTTTGCACCTGTGTGTAGGTTTTACATTTATTTTTCATTAGTTCTGCTAAAGTCTAAAACATAAAGACATGTTTTTGTTTAAATTTCATTTAATTAGCTATACTACTGTGTTGTTCAATGTCTCCCAAGCATTTCTTTTGATGTTTGGAGATGGACATCTGGACAGCTTGCTTCAGTGACTTATCTATCGGCCTAATCCATGGGTTTTGGTCATGACTGGCATTTACAGGCTCCAGTTTTGAAGGCCTATTGCCTGAACTGACTGTTTTTCTGCTGCTTTTGCCACAAGCACTAACAGACTTGGAGATGCAGATTCGTGTTCAAGCTACAGAGGGGAGTTCTCTCTGAGCTTATTTTTGACTTTCCTTTATTGGCCATTTGCTCCTCAGTTGTCTTTTTTAACTACAAGACTGTAGAGGATTTTCCAGAAGATCACATAAAATAATAGATTATATGGAAGCAAAACAGTCCCTATGTAAAACTAATTGGAGTCATGCATTCAGTGGAAAAACTGCAGAAGAAATGTGGAAAGATTTGAAAGAGAAATTGTTTGTATGCAAAAAATTAAAAAAATTGTTTAACATCTGGATCTTGGCACACAGTCAGGAGGATATATTTCTATAAGAACAAGATACTTCATTAAGGTGATAGATACAAATATAAGAAATGGAAAGAAGGTCAAACTCCAATTTTGCAAACTGAAATAAACCAGCTAAACTAACAAATTAAGCACAATGTGAGACTAGATCATGAAAAATTTGAAGAAAAGTTAAATAAAGATATTGAGCATAATAGTAAACTATTTTACAAACACATACAATGTGGAAAGAGTAAAGACATGCAAATTGATAAACTGGGTTTATTTTCCAAAACTTATTCTGAGAAACAACAGATTATTGATATATTTATAAAATCTTACACAAAATAGTTTGGCTCCACAAAGATGGTGGTAAGTTGTCCTACTGACATCCAGGTAACCTCAGATACTTAATAAAATTAGATTTTATTGAAAAAGAACTATGTAAACTAGATCCAATCAAAGCACAGGGAGGAGACATAATTGGTAATAATGACATGGGAACATTTAGCAAGAAGTTACATTGCCAATATAGCTATTATTTACTAGGTCTTATACATATGGGGAGATTTCTCAAGATTGGAGATACGCCCTTAGTAAATGTGTCTTTAAGGGAAAGGGGAGTAGAGTCATGCAGACCCCTATGTCAACTTTCATGTTGTAGAAAAATAATGGAGAAGGTAATATTGGATAAGTTATTGTCAGAATTGGAAAGATTGGGACTTGAAATCATAAATCAGCATGCATATATTGACAATAGATCTATTACCACCTGTAACATGATGTTCTATAAGAATATAAATAACAGCTTTGAATGAAAAATTGTGCTGTGATGTGATTTATATAGATTTAACTTCAGCCTTTGACAGGGTCATGTGCAAAACACTGATCAATACATTACAACTAAGTATTGATGTACTCTTGATATGATGAGTAGGTGCATGGCTTACAAACAGGACATGGCAAGTATCATATAGCAGTTGGCCAGGTGAAATTCTTGGTTGCAGTCAGGGTGTTCCCACAGAGGGCTCTTTCTTAGGCCTATACATGTTTAGCTTGCATCTTTCAGATCTATCTTTTTCATCTGAGGTGTTCTATGGTCTGTATGCAGATGACTCGAAATCAGGTAAACTGATTACATGCGTTACTGATTCAGCTTGTCTTCAAAAGAATGACTAACTGACCATTTGAACACATGGGAATAATATGCTGATAAATACATTAAAAGATAACTATATGACATTTTGGAGATGTAAACTGAAAGGTGAATATTTAATACAACACGCAGTGATTAAAACTATAGATTCATTTAAGGAACTGCCTATATGGGTAGATCTATTTTTGAGTTTGCCACAACAAAAGGGGCATTACTGTAATGTCTGATTACAATTGAATAGGGAACCATACTGTAGAGGTAGGGAGTTATCGCCTGTATAAGAGATGTTCTAGTAGGAAGAAATGCAAGATCATTTTGGAAGGTAATAAAAATCAGCATATTCTTTGGAAGAAGAATATTCCCAACACATGTGAGTCTAGAGAAAAAAAACACAAAGCAAAAGATATGCAAAAATACAGATCCCACTCTGTCTTGAGCCTTAACCCCAATAGATGGGTAAGGTGAGAAGGTCCTATCGGGGCTAACAAAGGGAAAGGAACTAATGTACTTACTATAGAAAAGGCTGAAGAGAAAAATTGTTAAGGAAGAAACTTTTATTTAAGATAATTTTCAGAGCAAATGAGACACACAGAGTTGGCCAGTATCAATGAGCATACTGTCTTTCTCTGTCTCCCTCTCTTTCCATGCAGGACTGGAACACATTAGTATGGCAATCTTATAATTTGTCACTTTCTTTTCAGAATATCAGAAGAACACTAACACCATGTATCCCAAGATATTTTCTCCCACAGCCACTACAGAATGTATTTAGATGGTGATTTCTAGCATAATATATTCTGTCTTACTAGACTGCCCAGTAAACTTTTCAAAACCTTACACTTGGCATTTCTTGATCTAGATTAGTACATGCAAACAGCCTTCATGCCTATAATTTCTAAAACCTCCCTGTTTCCTTACAATCTGACCACTGATATCCACAATAAATACTTCCCTTAAATCTAGACAGAGGCAAACTAACTAGTACAGTTTTTTGCTTGCATAAAAAGAAAGGGTCTTTGACACTTTAAACAGTTCTCACAAACTAACTTTACTTATACAAGGTAACAGATTATCTAAGCAGAGGCTTACCCATCAGTATGTATAACAGATAATTACTTCATTTATAACAATACTTGATCAAGAACTAGATGGTGTGGTGGAAACTCCCTGCTGATTAAAAAGAATGCCTCCATGACTATAGAGAACCACACTAAAATTGCTCCGCAGTGATGACAGCAGTGATTAATGGGTAATCAACTCTAGGTGGTTACACTCACCTCTAGGTAGCAGCAATGTATATGCCACCACCTTCCACAATGGCCATCTTACATGAAACTATTCAAAACATATTCCGTAAGGCATCCATAATAATTCCATGTGACTTTAATGTTAACACCTCTGGGAAGGAAGCATTGCACCTTAATACAATATTACACAAAGTTCATTCTAGTACAACTGTACCATCATCAGCCCAAACTGATACAGAAACTGGTAACATAACTAACATGAAACAAATATCTTCTTATGGATGTACTTTCCAAATGGGCTTTGTGACCATTCCTCAGTTAAATCAACATGGTCATTCAGCATACAAAAAACATTGTCTTCAGACAGTCACAGGAAGTTCATTCTCTATGGATAATGACCATCCCTTTACATTCTACTAAATGATATAGACTGGTCTCCAGGTTATATCATGACAGAACCTTGCAATGGATTATTGTACTTCATTACTAATTTTCAGGATACACTTTACCTCCTAACAAAAAAAATGCTTAAACCATATTCATGCTTGTGGCTCACATTGGAAATTAAAAACAAAATTAAAAGCAGGGATAATGCCTAGGAAACTTGGAACACCCATCTACATCAAACTTTTGTTTAACTAAGGTGAACAACCTGAATATCTATAAACCCTGCTGATGCAATATTCCTTATGAAGATCAAGAAGAAAACTAGTCAAAACCTAGTGTAGTCTGCAAAGAAAGAAAACCAAATACAGAAAACTATAATGCACTATAATCATCTCAGGCACTAAATACATTAAGATGCATGTTACTTTATAATCAAAAGACTGACTGCTAATTAAATAACCAAAAAATTTACCTTTATCTTTCACCTCTCTCTGACACCAGCTCCTGTCACTTCAGCTTTCAAGAACTCTGCAATTAGCCCTCTCCACAAATTCTCCACAGAAAAAAGACTAAACGGCTACAGACCCATTTCCACTCTCTTGTCTTATAGCAACAATATATGAAAAAACTTCTCTACAAAAATCTTCTAAAGCACATTAATAGTTATGGTCTCCACTGTGATGCGCAGCATTCCAACTTTAGGACATTCCCATTTCTTATAATGGCAACAGGTAACACGTACTATAAAATGAACGAAAGTCTATTTATTGCAAGACTTTTTTGTTGAAATGACAAGGGCCTTTGAAATTGTTAACTATGATTGGCTTCTTTACAGACTATAAGATTCATCTTTGGTGAGAATGCAATTCAGCAGTTTCAAAGCTATCTTAAGATCTGAAACTTCCAGGTCAATTACAAAAACTCCACTTCCCTTATTGACAATCTTAGCACAGGCATAGTCTAAGGATCCTTACTATGTCCACTTCTTTTAGGTTCATAGGTTCATCGGTGTGTACTAGGCTAATGACCCTGGAGTCTTTACAAGCCTAGCCCATAGGATTATGCTGGCATCATGCCAGCCGACCTTAGTTCCAAGTGCCTCTGTCAGGTAAAGCCACTGGAGTGATCCCCAGGGTGAATTTTCTATTTCCCATCCACTCATCAAGATTTCTCTTGAAGAGGGTCAGTGAGGTGCTCTGCTTGATATGTATCAGAAGTCTATTCCATAGTATGGGTAGTCTCTGGGTTATGAACCTGTCCCTCCAGCATGTTCTGTTGATTGTGGTAATGAGGTTGAGCTCTCTAGAGCATGCGGTGTGGCAGGATTGAGATTTCTTTAGATGTAGCATTTCTAACAGAGCTGGGTCAGACATGGCTTTGTAAGTTAACCAGAGGTCGCCTCTAAGTAGGCGATATGAGACAGAGAATAGTTGGAGGTTTTTGAGTCTATCCATATAGGACAGATATTTAAGGCCTAGGATTCTCTTTGTGAGGCACTTTTGTGGCCTCTCCAGTTGTTGCAGGTCTTTAGTGAGGTGTATGCCAAATGGGGCATTGTATTCAATGATTGGCCTAATGAGCAAAGAGTAGAGGGAGACAATTACCTCTTTCTTCCTGGATGCAAAACCCTTAGTAATGAGATGTGCCACATAGAAGGACTTTCTGACCACAGTGGCAATGTGGTGGTCAAAACAGAGATTGCTGTCAACCTGTGTTCCCAGATATTTTATAACACCTTCTATGTTCAGTGGACTACCATTGATGTGTTAATTCATGGGAACTGGGTTTTTCTCAAAGGGGTTGATGACACAGTTTTTGGCATTGAGCTTAATGCCATGGTTCTGATAGCAGTCATTGGTCTCAGTGAGGCCTTTCTGTAGGATGTCAACATCACTTGGGGTGTTACTAATAGCTCTTAACTTGCAATTGTCTGTGAAATTTGTCAGCCAGAGTCCCTTCATGTTGGCCTGGATTTCAGAGAAGTAGATAGCAAACAGGAGACGATCCAGGACCGAACCCTGTGCGACTCCACTCATGACTGGTCGGCAGTCTGACTTGGAGTCAGCTACTTTCACACTGTGGGTTCTATCTGTGAGCCAGTTTGCAACCCACCTAGTGATATAGGAGTTGATGTCTAGCTTAGTGAGTTTTTCTATGATTCCTGAGTGGGGAATGGTATCAAAGGCCTTGGCCAGATCAAGATAGGCTGTATGAACCACCTTGCCTTCATCCACACCTCTGGTGACTGACTCAAAGAAGTTGACCAAGTTGAGCAGGCATGATCTAGCCTTGACAAAACCAAACTGTGTGGGATCCAGAGTTTGGAGATTCCCTATTTCCTTGTTTATTAGGTCCATGATGATGCACTTCCTCACTCTTTGTTAATGACTCCCCTCTTGATTTCCCTAATCTTAACTTAGTGATGTATGCAGATGATATTATGTTACTACAATCCAGTAAAATACACACTGACCTACAAAACAAATTACATGACACATTTTAACCAACTCTGTAGCTGTTTTTCCTCTAAAAAAGCTACTAATCAGCCTAAGAAACCAATGTTATGGTAATGTCTACATCAAAGAAATGTCCTATTATACCTCCATGACACATATCTAACCACAAAGAGTATACCATTCCTAACATCACTAAACAGAAATATCTAGGTCATACACTCAGCTCTTCCCTCCCTTTTGCTAAGTCTGCAAATGTCATCACTACTAAAATCCTAACTCAGCTAAAACTTTACTACAAAATCAGCCATTTTCTGTCACCCACAGCAAGAGTAAGTTATAGCTTAAATATTTTATTACAGAAATGTGAATATTGTCTCCCTTTTCTGGTGCTGTATTCATCTAGAGTTCTTACATAATTCAAGTAGCAGAGAGCAGGATGTGTAGATTCATCCTTTTAGCAGGCCCTCTTACACAACACTGCAAGGTGCTTGAAAATGTACATTGATTATCTATGCCCAGCAGAGTTAAACTTCCCCTAAGTGTGTTTATCTTGAAGATACTAAAGCAATGTTACATCTAACCACTTAAATGTAAACGTAATATCCAGGAAAACAGCTATGATCTCAGAAGCTCTTATTGCAGTGCTCCTAACCTGATCAGCTCTGCATTTAAAACTACTGTTGAAGAGAAAGTCTTATCTAGACCTGGAGTCACCTGGAGCCACTTGACTACTGAAGTGAAAAAAATAAAAAGAAACTACTAAAAATGTAGTATTATACCAGAAAGAACACCTTTAGACATAATCTAAATGCAGCTGCTACCATGACAATGTTAAGCTCTTGTACCACTTTTGTTACAATAAACAAAAATAAGGAGATAATGTGCAAGAAAACTAATAACCACAAAGACAAAAAATAACACACTAAAATCTGGTCATGAAGAAAAACGGCCACACAATAAAGCCCGAAGGTTGCTCACTTTATTGTCCACACTACTGCTACAAGTGTTCACTGCATTTTCATCTTAAACACAAAAGACTTCTTCAGATGTATTAATTCACAAGCAAGCAATGCTTCTTATAAACCCCTCCCTCCTATGCTCATCCAATCAAGACTTTATTACCCTTAAAAAGGATGGCATAATGGTTAAGGTGTTTACCTTATAGACACAAGGTGCAGGGTTTGATTCTCACGTGGGGTAACTGGCTAGGCTTGAAATGGCCCACAAGGGTAGTTAGCCTAGTACTAATCTATGATCCTAAAACATTTTCAATGTAGTTAAAATCAAATAGTGAAAATCAGTAATAACCTTTTACACTATATAATACATTCTACAAATGCTAAAATGCATAAAAAGACATAAAAAAAACTGTGTAACAAAAATTATAACAAGCTTATGTTATTTTAAATTTGTATAAGAAGAAATGTATACTGTATAAAAATACATGTTAAAAGATATCTGTGAAAAGGTATTCTTTCCCTTCCCATCTAGTGGCCAAATTGAAAATTACAATTTGGCTGCCCTAAGCTTCAAAACTGGGGCCAAGGATATATAATCAACTAAGCCTTCTTTTTTATTAGCTTCTAATTTTAATTGCCAAAACAATTCTCAAAACTCTATAATGGTCTCCCATGGTCCTCCATATGGGTTCACATCCACTTTCTCTATAACATATAAACCATATTTGGCAAGTGGACATGTGTTGAGATGCCTATATAGGGCATTTGTTTCTTCCTTTTTCTAATGTCATTCAGGTGCTCATTAATCCGTCTTTTAATTTTCTAGTAGTTTTTCCTATGTAGAAAGCTGCACAGGTGTCACCTATAACAATATAAATCACCCCTAAGGTGTCATGGTTGCTGTAGCCATTTGTTTTAAGTTCTATTCCTCTTTTGGTTAAAGCTACTGATTCCCCCTGGAGGACATGAGCATATTGCGAACAACTACCACATTTATATGTTCCTGTTTTCTTTCTACTCTGTCTTTTCTTTCTGGTGTCTAGTATTTCCTTGATATTCCTACCTTTCCTATAAGTGAATTTTAGGGGATCCACAAATAATTTCCTTAAATCTGAAAAAATACTAAATTTATTCCAGTTGTTAGTAACTACTTTCTTAATTATTGTTGATTCAGTATTAAAATTTAATACAAAGTTACTGCTCCTGTTAGTAGTATCCTGTTCATTCTTATCTCTCTCTATCAATTCATATGTTCTCTGTTTCCCTAAAATAGGGACACATTTCTTATTTCTTTCTTTTTTTACCTTAGCCATAATTTCTTCAAAAAGAGTTAGGGGGTATTCTCTTTCAATAAACATTTGTTTTAATTTTTGACTTTCAATTTCAAAATCACCATCATCTGATGTCATTCTGCTACTCCTTATTAATTGCCCCCCTCAAAATGCCCCTCTTTTGTAAAAATGGGTTGGCACTTGTATAGAATAGATAGGAATTAGAAAAGCTACTCTTCCTAAAAACATTAGATTTGAAATTCCTTGACTCAACTACTTTTTCTAATACCATGTCTAAGTACTCTAGTTTCTCCTCAGAAACAGTGTGGGTAAATTTTAGAAATGCTGTCGTGCTATTGATATAACTAATACATTCATATAATTTTCCCTATTGCCTGACCAAAAAATGCATATATTGTGCAGGTACCTATGGTAGTAGTTTCAAGATTTAGAGTACATAGAATGTGTTATGTATTTTTCTTCCCAGGTGGATAGTACTAAATTAGCATACATGAGAGCAGAACCTGCTCCCATTGCTACTCAGCAATCCGCTAGTCTGCTTGTAAAATTCTCCTTCAAAGTACAAAAAATTATTTCTTAACACCAAATCCATTAACTCACTGAATAATCACATCTTCTCATGTTGTATATCCCCTTCATACCTTAGGGCCTCCTCGAACCATTCCAGTCCAATGGTATGAGGTATCACATTGAACAAATCTTGAATATCTAGAGTTACAAAAATAAGCTCATCACTGAACAAATTATGGTTAATACTCCTCAAAAAATCCCATGAATACTTGAGAATCCCCTCTCTCTCAGTCCAAACTTTGTTTAATTCCAGGTCCAAGTATTTTGCCAGTGGGTACGTCTTTGAACCTGTGGTGGCCACAATTGGTCTGAGAGGCAGGACTACTATATTTTTATGAACTTTGGGGATCCCAAAGATCAATGGTATTTTTGGTTTGTCCATAGTTAAGAAATTAAATACTTCTAAAGTGATGTTACCTTCATCTAATGTTTCTTTCAACATAAAATCTATTTTCCTATATGCAACATTAATCTCATTTCTAGAAACTCTAGAATATATGTCTGTATCATTTAACATATCCAGCATTTTAGCTGAATAAAATATGCTGCCATAAAAACCACTACCCCTCCCTTGTCGGGCTTCATAACCCTAATATATTGATTATCCTTCAAGGAGATAAGTAACTGGTATTCCTCTTTCATAAGATTGTAGAATTTTCTCCCTTTACTCTGACTTGATCTAATCTCCTCCTCCACTTGTGTTTCATAATTCTTTAATTGTGTAAGGCGGGGGGGTTGTTGTATGTACTCTTCTGCCTAACCTGCGTGTTAGTATTCAGAGTTCCTCCTTTTTCGTTATCAAACATTAACTCAAGATTTGTCTTGCGTACAAACATCTTCATATCAATAAGAGTCTGTGAAATATTTCTGGTGGAAGTAGGTACACATTTTAACCCCTTACAAAATAAATTAAAATGAATAGGAGTAATCTCTACACTACTATAGTTATAAATACTAAAATTCTGGTATAAGTGCCTACTCCCTTCAATAACTATTTCATTCACCTCTGTATTAGAGTGAAAATTAAGTGGCCCACTCCTATCTGGGCTCAATAACCCCTCCCGTTTGGGTGACCACCTCTATTGCTGTAACAGTCTCTTAATCCTCTCAGATCTCCTGAGATCTGGGAACTTCTGTGGGTTTTCTAGATCGTAGCTTCCTTCAAAGTTACAGTTATTATAATTTGCCTCCTGTCCATTGAAGTTTCTTCCCCCAGGTTCCCTTTCATCTATATATAAGTCATCATTTGCATGTGGAAAATTAGGCTGATGGTTCCTGAATTAACTCTTTTTAGGTTTGGGGTAACATATTTTGCCCCTATATTCTATAATATCACAATCTAATTTTTTTACATTTCCTACTATATATAAATCTACACTTATCCTCTATTTTGTCCTTCATATTGTAGTACTTTACCTTTTCCTCTTCCACCTTGAATAATAAATCTGTAACAATCAGTTTAACTTCCTTAATTTCAGATAACAATTTCACTGTTTCTCTTTCATTTTCTTTCAGGATAGCCTTAACTATTTCCAAACCACAATTATTAAAAATTTTCAGAAGTTCAGAATGGAACTCACTTCCATCTCTAACATTATTGGGCTATTTTTACAATCGTTAATCCCTTTGGCACAATTCCTTTCCCCACGCATTCCTTTAAGTAACTATTGTCCATACAAAGACTTTTATAGTTCAACATTAAATCGTATAAATGATTGACATTAGAATTATAACTGTTTGCATTGGAAGCATTTGCTGTATTGCTTTGAAATACATAGTTAGAAAACAATTAGTCTGTAGCCAGTTAAACACATTGTTATCCCTATCCCAGTTTATATCAGCCAGTTCTCTTCCCTCGCAGTTCAAGGCATCAGTGTTAACAGT